>NW_026635510.1:0-179171 GCF_028554395.1 Pezoporus wallicus | reverse complement strand
TTTATAGGATGCCAGAGGACATGGTGATATCTGTGCCCATCAGGGAGCTGCGGGCAGTAGCAGCAGCAGGGCCTGCTCTGGGACAGGTACGTTGGTTCCTCCGCACACAAAAGAACCCTCAATCATCCTGTGGCAGCTGCTCAGTGCTGACAAGATACACAGCAGCACCACCATTATTCCCAACAGGCCCATGCCACACTCAGGTGCTCTAAAACGAGACCTATTTGGGTTTCTCCATTGGATTTTAGGCTTTTGAAGACCCTACACTCCTCTGCTCCCAGCAGCTGGAAACACAAGGGTGGTTCTGACTGACCAAAACTCTACCCTCTCATTGCATTCAGCCAGAACAGCTGAGCTTTAAAATGCCCAGAAAGTCCTTTTGAACACCCACGGGTGCCTTTTCCCATGCAGATGCCCAGTTACCGGATCTCTGTCTCTCTCCTCCTTGCACCGATGCCAACTGACTCCTCCCCTTTGCATTTTGTAGCTGCTCTTCTTCTACCACCCCTACTTCCAGCGGGATTACCCCAACCTCAGCAAGATCCAGGGGATGGCAGAAAGAGCCATGGAGCAGCTGAGAGCAGCCACTGCAGCCCCCATGGGCACCAGCATCAAGGGCACCAGGCAGAGGAGACGCCAGCGTGGTGCTGAGCCTGGTGCAGGAGCTGCAGAGGAGCAGCACAACACCCAGCCCTCTGCAGCCACCCGCTCCACCCGCACCAGGCTCAGGGCTGCTGCACCCACCCCAACAGACACCAGCGGCCCCTCTGCCCCAAAACGTAGGCGTAGGTAGGTAGGAACAGCCATAGAGTAGAGATAGGGTATAGGTTAGGGTAGGAGTAAGTTACTGTTTTTGGGGTTTCAATAGGTTATAGGTTAGGATAGGAGTAAGTTACTGTTGTTGGGGTTTCAATAGGTTATAGGTTAGTGTAGGAGTAAGTTACTGTTGTTGGGGTTTCAATAGGTTATAGGTTAGTGTAGGAGTAAGTTACTGTTGTTTTTAGGGTTTCAATAGGTTATAGGTTAGTATAGAAGTAAGTTACTGTTGTTGGGGTTTCAATAGGTTATAGGTTAGTGTAGGAGTAAGTTACTGTTGTTTTTAGGGTTTCAATAGGTTATAGGTTAGTATAGAAGTAAGTTACTGTTGTTGGGGTTTCAATAGGTTATAGGTTAGGATAGAAGTAAGTTACTGTTGTTGGGGTTTCAATAGGTTATAGGTTAGTGTAGCAGTAAGTTACTGTTGTTGGGGTTTCAATAGGTTACAGGTTAGGATAGAAGTAAGTTACTGTTGTTGGGGTTTTATAGGTTATAGGTTAGGATAGGGGTAAGCAGCCCTGTTGTTTGTTCTTCTCTAGAATTAACTTCTCTTAGAATCATAGAATTATAGGATAGCTGTAGTTTAGTTTAGTTTAATTGTAGGATAGTTAGGGTTGGAAAGGATTTTAGGAGCTTCTAGCTCCAAGCTCCCTGCCATGGGCAATGACACTGCACACCACACCATGGCTCCCAAGGCTCTGTCCCACCAGGACTTGAACACTGCCAGGGATGCAGCATTTACCACTTCCCTGGGCACCCTGTGCCAGCGCCTCAGCACCCTCACAGGGAAGATTCTGCCTCATTCCTCAACTGAACTTCTTGTGCTCCAGTGCAAACCCATCACTCCTTGTCCTATCAGTCCCTGATGAAGGATCCCTCTCTGGCACCCTCGGAGGCCCCTTCACACACTTGAAGCTGCTCTGAATAAACATTTCTGATCTAAATGGCATCATTTCTCGTCAAATTGAAAGCAAAGTGTTCCTTTGACAAAAAAATCCCCATGGGCACTTTGCAGATTAAAGCCATTTAGGTGGTTGACATCAATCAGATCTGGATATATTCTGACTTGGTCTTCTACGTTCTCAAACAAAGGCTATTCAAAATCATAGAATCATAGAATCCCAGACTGGTTTGGGAGGGAAGGGACCTCAGAGCTCCTCCAGCTCCAACCCCTGCCACAGGCAGGGACACCTTCCACTGGAGCAGCTTGCTCCAAGCCCCTGTGTCCAACCTGCCCTTGAACACTGCCAGGGATGGGGCAGCCACAGCTTCTCTGGGCACCCTGTGCCAGCACCTCAGCACCCTCACAGGGAAGAGCTTCTGCCTAAGAGCTCATCTCAGTCTCCCCTCGTCGGGCAGGTTAAAGCCATTCCCCTTGGCCTGTCCCTACATCCCTTGTCCCAAGCCCCTCTCCAGGTTTCCTGCAGCCCCTTCAGGCACTGGAGCTGCTCTCAGGTCTCCCCTTCAGGAGCCTTCTCTTCTCCAGGCTGGACCAGCCCAGCTCTCTCAGCCTGGCTCCAGGGCAGAGCTGCTCCAAAATCACTTCTGTATTTATCTTCACCCCATCCCATTAAGCAATCTTAAAAAGCTTGGATTTAACATGCACCCTTTACTAACAGAACTGTGTAACTGAGTTCAAAACCAACTACTACCAGAGATGACGAGCAGAGTGAAGGAGCCAGTCCCCAGGGCCAGTCTCTATAGGCTTTGTACCTACACCCAAAATACGCATGGGCCGTGTCCTCTTGCTCACTCACCTCTTCAGTCCCCCCCGGCTTTTGGGAACATCCTGAATCAGCTTTTTGTGGTACTCCATCAGCAGCTCATGGAGCCGATCCTCCTTCCTGTCGCTGTCGCCCACCGTCCTCGCCGTCAGCTCCAGCAGCTCGGTGCTGGTCTGGAAGAGCCTGCAGGCGTAGCACGTGGACTTGGCAGTTTCCATCTTGTCTCCTGTCAGCACCCAGACCTTCATGCCAGCTGCGTGCAGAGCTTCGATCGTCTCTGCCAACTGCTCCTGCAGCCTGCGAGAAGGAGCAAAGCATCACTTCATGGGCTGGGCCTTGCTGAATCCACAGAGCCCTTACTCTGCAGGTAGGAAACACCAGCTCAAGACAAGCCGGTTGATTATCCCCTGTGCTGGAGAGACCACTGCCATAGGAATAAGGATTAGAAGTCAGCAATCCCAAGCTGTTATTTGCAGCCAAAAGACGCAATCGCTGCTTTACACTGCAAGACCTCAAGTCAAGAGTAAGAGTTTCGTTTACGCATGCGGTTACTACATCTGCAAGCGAAACGGGATCTGTTTTGATGTGCAAATTAACGCTGCGTGCTTAATTCACCCTCTAGAAGCTCAAGTACTTCCGTAGTTTCATTAATAAATCCTAATTCTTACTACACCAGCCAATTTTAGCAACTAGGGCACTGTGTAATGGTTGTGCCACGGAGTAATTAATTGTCCTGGACACTCCCAGCATCCGCCTGGATGCTCAGCTCCACCACAGCGATACCACAGTGCTGGTGGTGATGGCCACCTCTTTACCTGTCTTCTACAGCTGTAGCCCCAATCAAGTGCATGTCTGCTTCTGTGTCTTCAAAAACCTTTGCCATCTTTTCCTCCCTGTCCTGCAGAGCCATCTTTGCTTCATTCAGTTGTTTGTCTATTTTGTCATACTCCTTTTGAGTGAGCTCTTTGAAGGCCACGCACAGCGTTCTGTAGCCATCCTGGTAGGGGAAAGAGGGAAAATGAAGTGGACAAGTGCTCTAAAAGCAGGTTTTCTCCACTCCCCACTTGAGGGTTAGTGCTTTTCTCCACCAATCAGTGCTTCCTGGCAGTGCTGACCCTGACAGCAATGACCATTTCTTGGCTTAAAAGACCAATTTCTCTGTGTTTATACAGTAACTTCTCCCTATCAGAGTAACCTTGCTTCTGATTATTATGTGCATCTAATATGGCAGAGAGAAGGACTAGTGCTGAGAGCGTGCATCCAGCAGGGAGAGCAGGGACTACGACTGGGACCAGGCACTTCTCTCCCCACAGTAAACAGCCTGCTCTTGTTATGTCTATTTTTAACAGGCATGGGAGATGCTTGGACACAACCGTGATGGAGACCATATAAGTAAACCAAAGCTCAACTAAAGGTGGAAGCCAACAAAACAGAAAAGGAAAAAAGCCTGGCTTCAAACCAATATGAAGTGACACTTGGATTTTCAACACTTCCCTCCAAAGCAAGGCCACATCCCTATGTTTGGAATAAGGCTTTCCTGACCCCAGGAGCCAGCCAAATTCCATCCACGAGCTCACCATAGCATTGCGGTCCACGTGGACTTTTGTTTGTTGGATTTCTTCTTGCTGCACCCTTGGAAAAATTGAGGAGTCTGCTCCTTTACAGAAGAGAAGCAACTTCCCTAAAAGCAAATTATAAATAGTTTATAGCCATCACATGCTGTAGAGAGACTTCACAGCTTCAATAGCTCCAGCAAGTGATGCAGAGGGAGAAAATCTGGCAGGACTAAAGGCAGAACTGCTGGAAGCCCAGAGGCCTTACACTAACCTGTGCAAAGCCTTCGTGCCCTCAGGCTGGACATGGGGTGTCCCTTCTGCCTCTGAGCAAGCTTTCTTCAACAGGCTGCACACAGCAGTTGAGTTTTTCCTATTTCGAAACTCTGGCAACCTTTCTAGGGAGGATAAACCCAGCATCCCATAACCTTTTGGGCCTGACACTTGAGATGGATGGTGACCTCTGAGTTTCTGTCTCCTATCCCCATGAAATCCCATCCTACTTAGGGGATGGGTCTCACTTCTCCCCCCATGTATTTGTACTTTCAGGCTGGAACAAGTCCAGCAGCAGCTTTCCATAGGTCATTTCCCACCCCCCCCCCAACTGCTGCTGGTCCCCAGTGGCTGCTATGGAGAAAATCAACTCTATCCCAGCCAGCCCCACTACAGAACTTAGAGCAGCTTAGAAAACCTCATAGCTTTGCCTCTGGGTTACAGCAGTAAAGGATGTGTTCTATATATGTACATATGCACACATGTATGAGTCCAGAAATGCATTTTAACTGTACCTGTGGTGGTTCTCACAATGACGCTCATACGGCGACGGACAGGATCGAAGTTCAACACATGGAGAAGTTGGTACCTTCAGAAGAGAATCAAGCAGCTTAGACTCAGTAGAAGAAAACCAGCTATTTAAGACATAAAATCACTGAGTCTTGCTGCAGGAATCAATACACCCTACACTGGGCAACGTGCTTTTTACAGCTACTGCACAAGAATGTGGAGTAAAACCCCCTCCAGTGCTGCTCTGAACATGGGGCTGAGGGTGCTGGTGCCCAGCAGTGCACTGAGCTCAGGCTGCAGCCCCGTGTACTGCAGGGCAGAGACACTGCCTCCAACATTCAAATAAGGAGTTCCACCATAAGGGCAGCAAGAAGTGAAACTTGCTTGGGAAGGCAAGGTCTCAGGAAGTGCCTGGATTAGGTCAGGGATCCTTGGATGTCCCCCATGCTGTGAGCACAGGGGGAAATCTCATTATTATCAGCTCAGAAAGGGAAAAGAGTGACAGGGGTAGCAGCCACATCACACAGTTCACGGTTACAGCACCCTGCTGTGAGGCCCCATAAGGTCAGCAACCACCCCATGTATCCCAGCAGCCACTTGCACAGCGGGGTATGGATGACGGATACACGCAAGAGACTGTGGGCACTAAAGGGACCTGAATTTAGACACCATTAAAGCCACCAGCAGCTTTTTGCAAGCTAAACCTTTCATCCTGCACCCTGCTGGGCTGCACTCTGTGAAAGGGATGTGAGTTTGGGGACAGGTCAGCACGGGCCAACAGCCCTCACAAAGGAACAGCTCTGCCCTTGCCAGGTTGGCCACGTGGACCACACTCAATGTAGGCTGGGTGGGAGGCAGTGCAGCACAAGCAGCCCTGCTCCTCATCAGCATCATCCCCCCCCCCCCCCCAGCACTTACATTTCAGTTTCGTTCTTTTGGTTTCGGATTTTCATGAAATCATTTTCGAGTCCTAGAAAAGTGAAACCATACCTGTCAATAAACAAAAGGACAGAACAACATTGAAAACACCCGTTGGCACAGGTCAGACATTCACAACGTTCTCGTTTCACCTCCTGCACGACAGAGGAGGACAATGAAGTTAGGAAGCCTGAGCTAAAAAGCCTGACTGGACCATAGAATCATAGAATGGTTAGGATTGGAAAGGACCTTAAGATCATCCAGTTCCAACCCCCCTGCCATGGGCAGGGACACCTCACACTAAACCATATCACCAAAGGCCTCGTCCAACCTGGTCTTGAACACTGCCAGGGATGGAGCATTCACAACCTCCCTGGGCAACCCATTCCAGTGCCTCACCACCCTAACACGAAAGAATTTCCTCCTTATATCCAAGCTAAACTTCCCCTGTTTCAGTTTTAACCCATTACCCCTTGTCCTGTCACTACAGTCTCTAATGAAGAGTCATGTTTGCCTGCTCCATGCAGAGCCTGCTATGACGTGCTGGCAGCACTCCCAGGACCTGGGGAGCTGGGCATCGCAGTGCACAGATGCTGAAAGCCTCTGAATGCAGCCCCCTGGGTCTCCAGCACATTTACAAGCCATGGGCAAGTACATATGGCTGCAACAGGCTCTGTCTAAAACTTAGGGGCTGGAAATAGCATAGAGTGGTTTGGGCTGGTGGGGACCTTAAAGCTCATCCAGTTCCAACCCCCTGCCATGGGCAGGGACACCTTCCACTAGAGCAGGTTGATCAAAACCCCATCCAACCCGACCTTGAGCATCTTTGGCAGGATCCCAATGTGGGTTTGGTAACAACAATCCAGCCCGTTATTTTGCCACTGCACACCAAGGATGCAAGCTGGCTGCAGTGTGCACACAGTTACTGTTCTCTGTTTCTTGTGGGTTAAAACACATGGCTATGGGGGGCTCCAGCAAAGGAGCCTCTGCCCCAGCCAGGCTCTGCAGCACCAAGAAGCTGCTCAGGGAAGACCCTTTGCAAAGCATCCCTGTTACAGGGAACTCATCTAAACCCACAGGCTCACAGTGCTTCACAGAGCTGAGGGTCAGGCCCAGTGGTGGCATCACAATGTGCTTCCCATGGAGAGCTGTGGTCTTGACTGGGGAAAGGGGCCTTTTTCCTTCATATAACCCTCACCAAAGAGAGGGAATGAAACACCCCAACACCTTCATATCCTTACTTTTCCGCGCCTTTCACCAAAGCAATCTCATCTGGGGAAGAGGAGATGTAGGTGTATTTGCGTTCTGGTTGCCCCATCAGCCCATCCACTTGGTCTGCTTCCTTGATCTGGACAGTGTGGCACAGGCAGAGGGCTCGCAGGAACAGCTCCTCACGGCTCTAGGCAGGAGGAAAGGAGGGCTTGTTACCAGCTTAACACCATAGAATCATAGAATAGTTAGGGTTGGAAAAGACCTTAAGATCATCCAGTTCCAACCCCCTGCCATGGGCAGGGACACCTCACACTAAACCACGCCACCCAAGGCTCTCTCCAAGCTGGCCTTCAACACCACCAGGGATGGATGCACCGAGCCCACCTCACAGCCCTTGGTGGTGCTTTTGGTGTGTGCACGCTTTAAAACCACATCACCAACACCCACTCTTTTGGCTGTATTTACCCAGCCAGGAGGTGATCACAAGCCCCTAACAGCCATCAACACGCACATTCCCTACCTTTTCTGCTTTGCCATAGTACTTCAGGGGTCCATCGGTCTGAGAGAAGCCATCCACCTCCGAAATGCAGTCCTTGTACTTGTGCCCATCGATGCAGCACTCTATGAACTCCATGCTGTTCTCTGTCAAGGTCCCGGTTTTGTCCGTGAAGACATATTCCACCTAGAAGCAAGCAAGCAGGCTGCCCCACTGCACCCCAGACCCATGCACCAGAGGAACCCCCCAAAACAGCAAGCCTGGGGCATTTTACTGCTCCTCTGCCAATGGTGGGGAGTACTTTGCTGCTATCCTAACCTGGCCCCTCCAAAACACACCCAATAGGAGTTACACCACTGTGTATTCTACTACTTCGCTCCTCAGGGCAGCTTCTTTTTGCTCTCCAGCCCATTGCACGGGTGCCTGAAGACTGAAATCCATTTCCATGCTCATCTCTTTCCCCTCATCCTCTTTATTGGGTCCTTTGCTATAGGTTCTAGTGCTTCTACAGCTGTTGCTGCAGGTCCGCTGCCTCCTTTGGGGGCTTTTCATCTTGGTGCTGCATTTAAATCAGGTAATTGCTACTCCAAATACTTGCTTATGGGGTTTAAAGCCAAATAAGAAGCTGGAGGCACTACACAGACCCTCCACTCAGCCTCTCCTCACGCAGATAAGGAGAGGGAAGCCTGAGCTGTCTCATGCACATCTCTCCGGGCATGCAGTTTTCATCAGTCCTTGAAGAGACATCAGGGTTTTCATCTTCAAATGGAGGCAGTGAAAGCAAAACCATCCCGACAGGCAGAGCCCTGCGCCCGATATTCCCCGATATGGAAACAATTGGCATGACCCAATTCCTGCTCTTTCATGCACTATTTATAACCTTATCCGTTTCATGGAGCGAGTGGAATCACATTAAATGGAAAGTGCCACCAGACCGGCTGAAGCTCTGCCCTGAGGGGACCACAAAGGGCTGCTACAACAAAGGTTCTAGCAGGGAGGATGTTTTCACCCAAGCAGATGCAAACAGGGAATGTTCTGACCTGCCCAAGCTCTTCGTTCAGGTCCGAGGTGTTCACCAAGGCCCCCTCTTTTATTTCCTCATCATACATCTCCTTGTCCCAGGAGATGAAGAAGGAGCCCAAGAACTTCTGCATCTCCACCGTAACGTACATGGAGACTGGGATAATGAAATTGAAGAGGACCATGAATGACAAGAAGTCTGTGAACATCCGCAGGACCTGGGATGGAAAAGAAGGAGAAGATGATGCAGTCGGTGCCCATTCGGGGTGATTTGCATCAACATTTCTGGGGGTTTACAGAGCTTTTCTCTAATGTTAAACGAAAAAAGACAACCTGAAAATACAGCTAAGATACAAAGCCAAATTCCAATCTCCTTTGATGCAGAAATCTCACTGTCTTCTGGAGATCTACAAGGGTAGAACACAAGAGCGCATCTCACTACTTAACAGTGATCAAACAACGTTTTATTCAAGTATACTCCTCTATTCCTCTCCAAAATACACCAGAGCACAGGCTCATTCTGATCTCAAGCAATAGGAACAAGGAGCAAGCTACAGAAAGGTACAACTGATGCAGTGACATCCCTGTAAATACTACTCAATCTATCAAATCACCAATCTCTATCCAGTTCCACTCACTCTTTCAGGCTTGACTGCCTGTGTCTCAGCAAGTTGAGGAAGCTGGTTGACGTGACCCCAATTCAAGTTTGCCTACTCAAAGCTCAAAGATAGCTCGAGTTCAGATAAGGATCCAGGTTAAATTGGCTGCTGTGTTTCTATGATAGAGAGTATTTATGCTTTGCCTTGCTCCATGCAAGCACTGCAGTGCACAAACACGAGAGAGGCAGGAAAGAAACACAAAGAGCAGGAGAGACAGAAGGAAACAACAGCCACAGGGCTCACTGGGCTCGCAACAGACTCTATCACACTAAATAAACCCATCCAAATAAAGCCAGAGGAGGGGCTGAAACACAAATCCCCTTACCTTGAAGGTCTCCCTCTCTTTTTTGGTCTTTTCATTGTACCAAGGCTCATCATTAAAGGGATTACTCTGCCACACATACTTCAGAGTGGTGCACACAGTGGCCTTGCTCAATAGGATGCACAAATACACTATCAAGAAAGCGTTGATAGATCTGAAAAACAGGTTTAGTCTTTCAGTTCTTGCAGCTATTTTTATAGAGAAAACCACGCAAAGAAGCAGGAACAAGACTTCCTTTTAAGAAGGGAATTACAGAACAAGAGCTTTTGATATTCAGGGTCAGTTCATGTATATTAACATCTCTTAACTTTGTTTCCCTTAAATAACACAGCTATTAAGCGATGCAGCTTCTTGAAAGATAACAATCAAATACACAGATTTTCTTTGCAATCAGAGAGCACCTGAAACAAAAGGCAGCAGATTAGGGGATTATTTCTCTACAAGTCATCCATTAAAACCCAAACCAAACCCAAACGCTTTACCCATCTTTTGCAGATGAGAAATACTCACTTTTCTACAGCAGATCGTTTCTGAGACTTCCCTTGGTAGTTCAAAGCCATTTTCGTTTCCATTCCAGTATAGACTGCAACTCCTACAGGGTATTAAAGCAGGGCTCATAAGGCACTTGCAGCCCCAGACGGACCCAGCTTGCACTTACACGTATGGGGCACCAGCATTTACATGAAACTCAAGTCTTAGGAAGGGGCATTGCACAAGAACCACTCAGCTACAGAAACCTCCAAGGCTGCTAAGTAATGTAACTGCATATATCCCAGAGCACTGAGCAGGAGCCTATGGATCACATACAGTCAGAAAAGCCTTCAGTCTTCCCTAGCAGCATCATCCTCAATCACAAGTGTCTGGGACTGTGATCCCAGCACGTTCTCAGCAAAGGATCTGGGATCAATTCCCTGCTTTTCCCATCTCAGGCAACAAGAAAAGCTTGTTCAGGTGTATTAACACAACCTGCACAGCTTGGCAGTACTGCAGATATCACCAGCACCTCCCGATTTCCCCCTTCACCTTTGCAATCAGCTCGCATACCAAATGTAACTGCATTCCCTCTCCAGATTTAGTGACGGACACCTACGTTTGCCATTATTTATCCAAACTATGTAAATAGATATAATAATAACTGTTCACCATAAATCTTCTTGGTATTTTTGAGGGTAGCACCTTTCAGCAACAGGTTTTCAGGACCCAAAGACCTGAAGTAGAAGAAGTTATAGCGTTACATCACTCATAGGGCATTCAAACTGCTTTAGAATTTAGACCCAGAGATAGACCATAAAGCTAAACAGATGTTCTTTAGACCCGATTACTGGATTTGTGTGTTAATTTGGGCATTGCTTGAGTTTCTTTCTCTCTTTATATACTTATATCTCCATTTTATCTCACACAGACTATTCTTGGTGCTCAAAGTTCCAGATTGAATGGGGGATTATCAATAAGGCTTTTGAGGAATATGTGCAAAATGTTCAGATCTACTACGTTCCATACTTACATAAAAACCAGATTTGGAAGGCTTCAAAAACCTGCCCATTCTAACACAGCCAATCAATGGCACCAAAACTGATGGCTTATTTTGCTCCCATTCATGTTTTCAGTTCTCTTTGAAACCCCTACCCACGACCCTCTGTTGCTTCTAGGGACCAGACAGACAAACCACAGCACAAATCACACCCAGCATCATTCTGGGGTTTGGTGACTTACAAACATAATTTGCTTATATTTTACCTGAAACACTGTGAAGTTTAAGTTTCTGCTTCCCTTTGAGTAACAGCATTTGGCAATTGCCTGGTAGATTTGTTCCCCACCAGCAGGGAGGACATTACCGGTGGTCCTTCCCCAAGAGGGGTTCAAACAAATCACAGCAGGGTAGTAAGTAGAGAGGTTGACTACAGGCCTCCCTTAGTAATGAAATACTTGGAGTGGTTAAAGCAAAAGCCACCATTTAGGGTTAAAGAAAAACCCTAATGATAGCAGCACAAGTTCAGATCCTTGAAATTCCAACCTCTTTGAGAAGGGCCAGTGAGAGGGCTGCAAGACCAACCTGGCTACGGGCTCTTGGTTACTTCTGTAGATGATGATTCTTCCAACAAACCTGCAATAAAAACATGAGGAACTTATATTACAAACACTTCACAAAGACCTACCAGAAACACACTAAACAGAAGCAATGAGATGGAAGCAAACACAAACATGTGCATTTGAGAGTTCAATGCTTCAGCAGGGTGGCTGCGTGCAGGGCAGGGAGAAGCCACACGGCCCTCATGGCCAGGGATAGCCAGTAGCAGCAGCAGTACCTGACCATGTCGGTGCACCCCAGCACATCCCCATTACAGAGCACAGAACCCAGCAACCCTCCTTCAAGGGATTTAACCACAAGGACCAATTATCCTGGAAGTCATTCAGCCCAGTGCGTTTTAATTGGGAAGCAGAGTGGCCTGAGGATGGACACATGGACCATGACCCCAGCTGAGCCAACAAAGAATAGCTCATTCCATCATGCCAAGTGTTGCATCAGGGAGGATTTGCTGCAAAGGAACCAAGCCCTGAAGCAGCGCAGTGTCCACTTCACCCATCCTCATATGGGAGAAGCCTGGCAGCTTATCACTGCCTTGGGAACCTTTTGGTCTCTGATGAAAACACCCTTCGCTTTGTTGAATTGGAACTTCACAGAACCCCAGCCTGGTTTGTGTTGGAGGGACTTCAAAGCTCCTCCAGCTCCAACCCCTGCCATGGGCAGGGACACCTTCCACTAGAGCAGCTTGCTCCAAGCCCCTGTGTCCAACCTGCCCTTGAACACTGCCAGGGATGGGGCAGCCACAGCTTCTCTGGGCACCCTGTGCCAGCGCCTCAGCACCCTCACAGGGAAGAGCTTCTGTCTAAGAGCTCAATCTCCTCTCTTTCATCTTAAAGCCATTCCCCCTTTATTAGATCCCCTAACTGGTGGTACTCAGGTGTCTGTGGGGAGATGACACCAGGCAGCTGCAGGGCAGGAGGGGTAGGACAGGCAGACTCACTTGTAGAGGTCAGGCTGTGGCTGTTCACACTCAATCGTAGCAGTGAGGGTGTCGATGGCTTCATCCGTGCAGAGCACAGTGGTATCCCGCACTGCATAGTGAGTCTGGGCAGAGAAGCACAGCGTCACCACGAGCCCCCAGCAACCCAATGCCCAGGTTTTATACCCCATTACTTAAAACACCACCAGCAAAGCCTTGTCAGCACCAGCAGCTCACCCAAACCCTCACCCTGCTCCCACAGAGCATCTCTCAGTGATAGACTGAAGTCTGTAAGTTTAAGAGAATCCACAGAGGGAATGAGCTGCTGAGGAAGGCGTGCACCAGAAGCAGAGCATCTTTGGCTTGTCCCTAGGGTGGGGTGATGCTGCAGGTGCCCCCGGGGACCACTGATCCGATGCTCCTGAGGGTAACCAGACAGCAGCTCGGGCGCACAGGGACCAGGCAGAGCGCTGTCAGACTCCAGCCTATTTTTAGCAGCCGCTGTTGCGAAGGTTCATCTCTCACAATTAACTGGAAAGCCCACAAAGGATCCGCTCGCTGCCTCCCGGGCTCTATTTATAGGAGCTACTCAGAGCTCCAAGTCACGGCGGCTGCACGGCAGGCTGCCTCCATCCATCCCTCCCCAGCAACAAATCCATCACAAAGCTCCTCCGCTCCTTACGTCCGCATCCCAGGGGGACCGTTACGCTCCACGCACTGTGGTCATGGCATCAGCAATGCCCACCTTTGTGCTGGTGTGGGAGCCTGCCTGGCTTTTTGTATGGGAAGCAGAGACACAAACACACAAACACCTCTGGTATAAACCATGGGGCTTGGGAAACATGATGCAAAGCTGTGCCCGGTACCAAACCCTGCCCTTTTAGGGGGGGTGATGCTGCTGTCACCATGGATGCTGTGCAATTACCAAGTGGGACTTGAAAGCTTCAGCTCCACAATCTCTACACCCTGGGTCCCTTAATGGATTTAGAAAACACATGTTCTTTTAGGTAACCTATGACTGAGGATTTGTGCTTCAAAGAGCCCTGACAAGATCCGCTCTATAGTTCTGCTCCAGTTTCACCTTATCGGGCATCCTTCCCACATCTTTGACCTGACATGCCCCAAAAACAAAAATCCCCACCAGGTGGCCAGCGGATACCAGTGTGGATGAGGTTTGGGCAGTGCTTCCCTGACCCTCTTTGTGCAGCGCTTCCCTGAAACCCTGGTTCCTCATGTTAAACCTATTTCCCCAAACAGCACCACCTTTTCTATGCCCTTCCTCTTCATCTCGTCAAGAAACAGGAGACAGCTCCCAGTCATCTACAGGAATCCAGAAACCAAGAAGAAAACCGACTGCAGTGCTTGATACAGCAATTCTGCACTGCACTTGGGACTCAAAAGTCAGTAACATCCAGGACTCTGAGTTTGTGTGAGCTCAGGCATACAATACACCTGACACAAGTAAGCCATTGCCTGTTTAACATGGTTATCTATTCCCAGCCTCAAGCCACTTCAAAGCTCCACTTCACTACTGGAACCAGTCTGGTGCACCAGCACTGCACCAGCTCCTACACAGGATTTCCAGCACTGATTAACAGCCACCCATAAAGAGACAAGCCACAGAGCCCGCACCATACTCATCAGATTGATAACAGCATTCCCACCGACTTCAGAGCACGCTGGAATGAATCAGGTCATTTTGAAGTACCTTCCAGTCTTATACAGACACTAGCAACTGCAGGAGTAAGTATTTCTGACACACAAGTGCAATGAAATGTTCATGCCTTCTGATGCCTATCAGGGTTTTTTGCTGTTACTGCTTCTTTCCCCAGGTTAGAGAAGGCGGCATGAATAAAGGAATTAAAGCTGAGGAGGAGATCCATCCTGAGCGAGACTGGTATTAAATTCCAGGCCCTGATTCAGAGAAAGGGAGAACAAAAAACCCCAGAGGCGATGTTCTTCTCACGCTGGTGAAGAATTCCCCAAACGGATCTGGAAATACTGCCTCAAAAAGTCCCTGACCGCACTGGGAAAGCTGAGTTAAGCACCAAACACATTGGCATGTATTGGAAAGGGAGCTGAAGCAGCTGCAGGCACTGCTTTACCAACACGGGGCTGGAGCAGGGAAGCACTAACACACTTCCCATGATGGGCACAAGGCAGTGAAGCTGCCTCAATGAACATCAGTGCCATTTGGGGCAGTATCAGCAGAAATGGCTGGTGGAGATAAAGCAGAAAACAACCCCCAGGGGCCCTCGGTGCTGACGCACAGGGAGCAGACAGAGGGAAGAGCTGTTAAATACAGCCACGGGGATGGGCTCCGTGGGAGCACCCACCACTTACACACACACAAACCCTCTGCCAGCACACCTTCAGCTCCAGGCCCCCACTACCTCCAAGCATCACCCCCCAAACTCTGCCCCATCCATTCCCATCACCTTGAAATTGGACTCGCCATCGAGGCTGGCTGTAGTGACATAACACGTCCCATCAGTGCTGCTCGAGGCCAGAAATATCAAGTCACAGGGGAAGGTCTCATCTGCTTTCACTTCTACTATGTCTCCAACCTGGAGAAAAGGAAGCTTTTTAGATGAAGAGCTTTACTGTTGTCAATAGATGGTCGCAGATTTAGCTTCTCTCAAAACCTAGAACAAACAATGTTGGCTAAAAGGGAAATCAGGATTCAAGAGGCATGTCGGTCCCCGAGCATCACTGTACAGCCCAATAGGTCCGTCCAGCTCACAGTGCCCACGTGGCACAGTGTTTATTCCTCTGCTAAATCTTTATAGAGCAAGAGACTGCACTTGTCTGAAGTGCGATGTGATAAATTAATGTCAAAGCTAAGTGTACTTTCCTGGTGTCCTTGGGAGAGCTGGAAATGAAAGAGGACTGCCTGTCCCGGGGAAGCGCAGAGCGCTGACGGATCTGTCACTTGTCAGCCCCGGTACAGCTTTTGTGAGACAGCTTTTCAAAAGCAATCAAACAAAAGGCAGCTTCTCTCTTGAACCAGGAACAGCTCCTGGAGCACCTCACCTGACAGTGAGCTCACTGGGGCAGCTCTAACCTCAGTGCATCCCTCCTCCCTGCTCCCGTTTCCACACCCTCGCGTTGCCATCGGCTTCAGTGATACCCACACGCGAGTTTCTCTGTGAAGAGTTACCTTGATTTTTTCACTCTCCTTCCGCACTTGCTTTGCATTTTCCACAATGAACACATTGCTTTTGTTCACTTCGTTGTCAGCTCTGTGCCTCAGCCAGTCCTCGTATCCCTAGGCACGCAAACACAGGCGACACAAACTCATGAGGAAGCAAGCAAACTAACACAAGAGGATGAGTAGGGATGGAGAGGAGAGATTAAAACAATGAATAAACCAAGCAGCCCTCAGACCTCCTTCGTGCGTGACAAAGCATCCACCAAAGCGGCTCAGACTGAATCAATTTATTTTAATAACTTCATATGCATATTTGACAGATTCAGAACAGATTAAAAATAACACACACAATCTATATGCAGTGCATGCAACGAGCAGCTCAGCCACTGTAACGTGTTGCTATTATCCTCAACGTTGGCAAGAACAGGCTGATAATATGAATAATACACTTAGCACCCTGCAACTCTTCCCTATGGTAACGCAGGATGAGACTCTTCCTCTTCAGTTCTTAGTGAAAGAATGAAACATTCAGATTGGAAGCAAATGGGCTTTACTCCTGCTCTCCCTTTCTGACCCCTGTAGAAGAAGCTTCTTTTATCATTCAATCCCCCTGTAGAGGATATTTTTAATGGCCCATGTCCATACAGTGGGAGGAAAAAGGGCTTTTAACACCAACAAGATGAGGACACACGTTTTCAGCAGCTGAGTGGCTGAACAGAAACTGTCCTTTCCATTTACCACCATGGGAGCAGAGTGTGGGCTACATTTAGAGTGTGGCTCTGCAAAGACTCAGAGAGTGTTTCTAAAGAGAGAAGAAAAATTCAGCTGTAACCTTTACTGACCCTCACAGTTTGCTTACAACAGTGCCTACAGAGATGCTTCATATTGCCAAGAGATACCAATAACCACACTCAACTGGTGCTCTGCAGCCTCTCTTGCAAAGCACCAGCAGACACGCCTCACCTCCTGAGAAGGGTTCACCAAACCTATCAGCCCATTTTGGCAACTTCAGAGTGTATTCAGACACACATTCATGGTTTTCCCCTACCACAAGTCCCAAAGAGCATCTTCCTCTCCCCATGCTGACACTGGTACCTGTTTGATAGCTGTGACAGTGATGACGAAGAAGAGAGGGAGGCCACTGGTCACCGGGCTGGTCGGGGTGTCCACTATCACCTGCAGAGAGAAGAAATGTACTGCTGACAAGTGGGTTGCAGGAAGCAGAAGCAGCAAGAACTCTGGTAACAGGAAGAATGGTGCTTGTCCCACTGGGTGTACGTAACAACCCATCAGAGAAGGAAGGGGCACATGAGAAGGGATCACGCAAGCATCCCCAGGAGTGCTCTCCTCCATCTCTACCACCTCCTCCTGAAGACCATGGGATATCCTTGGGTGGGAAAAACCCCTATCAGAAGTAGCTTAAAACCTACATTTGACCTTGCTCTAGTGGGAAACAAAAGCCTGGATGAATGGGCTAATGAAGATGGGCTACATAAGCACAAGTATTCAAAGTGCGGATGCCAACAAGCCTGCTCCCACCATGGGGTGCTCTGCAGAGGACTGAGGCAAGGAAGGAGGATGGGCAGAGGCAGAAGCAATGAATGAAGGGAGAAACGCCCTAATTTCTCACTGAGCCACAGGAGGGCTGTTTCTCCTCTTTAATAGTGAAGATGGAGCACATCTGAAACCTAAAACACAGCTGGTTATGAGAGGGAGGACAATACCCATTGCCTTGAACTATCAACACTCAGAGGTTAAAAATAACATGCATCAGCCCAAATGACCTATGAAATACACTGCAGAATGGAACCTGAATATTAAGTAAAACAGAAATCCACACTTTGCCTTCAAGCTCTCCAATTTGGAGTTCTAAGCATGATTTAAGCACAGCGACTGCCTCAGGGGTAGATAGCTGGATCCTTCCTGAGCTCAGTGTGGCACTCAAGCAGCAAATCCAGGCTCCTTCATCATTAACTAAACCTTCAGGCTGCAGGTTCTGACTGTATCATGAGCTGGCCTGAAGGGTATGAACACGAGAACAGGCTCATAACTAGGAGGGAATAACGTAAGGGGAGGACAAGCTGCCCTCCTGCTCCCCCTTCATTTGGCCATTTTCCTGCTGTCTCTGCAGAGGATGGGAGCACAAGAGGCAGATGGCGAGAGCTGTGGAGAGGGGGAACCTCAGTGGAGAGGCTTTGTGTGCCCACAAAGGGACTTTGTCTGCCTCCACTTGTTTGCACTTCCCTGGCAGGCTCACAAACAGCAGCATCTGTACATGTATTGTTTTGGGCTGCCTGCAGAAAGCTGTGCTAAGGACAGGGCTGCTCTTATCAGCTGGCAGGAAGCTACATGGATTTTAACCCTGTACTCTGCAAGGCTACCCTGCAGTACTGCAGCCACAGTGAGAAGAGCCAGAAGGTATTGAAGTGGAAGGAATACACCCCAAGAAGCAGCCAGGTAAGGGGTGTATGAGTTAAGTATGAACCAAGATAAGCACAACAAATACTTCCAGGAACACAAAGCCCTGGCTCATTCCAATTGGTGTAAAGGTAGAAACAAGACTTTGGAATAACAACCCCAAGCGAGGATAGATCCATGGACACATTGCACACAGCACATGTAATGGCCAGTCACCAGGGTGGCATCACTGAAATATAGGCAAGTCGGATCTTGGGAATACCAAAGGAACTTTGGCTTTTAGCTGACAAAGACAAAGGCACTGAAGACACAGTTGTATGTATTTTGCTTGAACAAAATGATTTCTGTCCATACAAACACTGTTTTATAGACACAGGAGCACAAACATGAGATGAAGTCCCTGGAATAACTCATTTATGTGTTTGGACACTGCATTCCCAGCACATCCCGTGGCTGAATACTGCTCTTCCCCTTTGTGGCTGGTAGAAAGCCGAGGGACACAGAAGCAACAAGCCAGAACATCAAAGGCAGACTCCTTTGAAGCTATTTTTGAGCTGTTTCAGGACTTCAGCAGCTGCATTTGGATCCACTTAAAAGTGACAAAATCTTGTTATTTAATAGTTTCTTCCTAACTCATTGTTTAGGAGACTGGAAAACACAGTCCAGAAGTCCCTTGTGGTTGATGGAGGTGACATTTTTCATCCCTGGCACCTCCTAAATTAACTTTCTGCCATCAGCTTGGTCTGCCTACAAACACACTTGGACTGTGCTTACTCCAAACCAGCCTCTTCCACCAGGAGCTTACTCTCAGTTTCCTCTGAGTGTTGCAGTAGATGAACCAAAGCACTATTGTTAGTGCTCTATAGGTGTTTTATGTTTAATGCATGTACTTCCTCTCTCTAAAACAAGAGCTGCATTTGGAATCATTGATTGCCATTTTGATAAAGGGTTTCAGCAGCAGGTAGAGCAGATGCACCAAGCAACCCCCAAGCGCTGTGATACTTCTCATGCAGCACATAGGGCAATTCCATTAATTTAAAGATAAGCAGCAACATTTAAGCTATAGATACCATTTATTGAGCTATAACCCTTGGTATTTTAAGTGAATGGAGTGGCCTTGAGTGCTTTTTTAAGGCAAGTGGCATCCCAGAACAACAAGCACCCAGGGGCAGTCGGTTACTCTATACAGCAGCAAGTGTATTAGTGCTGTCAGGTTGGGTTTAGTTCACTTGGGTTTGTTGTTTCTCTAATAGAGCATGAGGGTTGCTTCCCTATTTTAAAGGTGCCCACAGAATAAAACCAAGGAGGGAAAGCCAGGTTCTTCTCACCTGCATAAACCTGTGCTTAAAATGGGCAAGAAGCTGAACTGCAACTGGTTTTGGAAGTCTAAAACAAGAACATCCCATGTTCTTCACGGCCAGAGGGTCGAAGATAAAACATGACACTGCATCCCTAAATGACCAGCTACACAAAAAGGACATCCCGACTCCAGGGCATCACTCGGGTTCAAGGCAGATTACAAATTCAGCCTGACAAAATGGAGCAAGGCCAGTGGAATCAGGAGATGGAGGTGAGCCAGATGATGCCGGGAAGATCAGCCTTTCATGTGATGCTGCCAGGATGAGCCATCCATGGCCGTTATCCCGGGATCCCCCCTCTGCAGCAGCCACCGAAATGACTACAAATCATAACTCTTTACTGCAAGGATAAAGCACTTTAGACACTCATCTCTTAAACACACAGCCTAGAAGACAGTGATACCCCAGATATGAAGCACCAAACCCCAGAGAAGTCCATCTAACAGCAGGCTGCTTAGTAGCCCCACAGTGCCATTTAATTTGCTCGGGTAGTGTTCTAATGCCTGTCTTCAGCCCTAAAGCAGCTTCACCTTCCCAAAGCTCAAGCTATGCATTTGCCTGAGTATAGCCTGTCTCTTCTGCTTGCCTGGAAACTCCCTATAACCAAGATATACAGATATCACATAACTTGGGAAAACACAACAGAAGTAATAAAGGTGACCAAAAAAACTAGACCTTAATTCTGTAGCATCAAATATATTGTCACCAGTTGACTGATCTCAACACTGAAAGAGTTATCATAGCTTTTTGATTGTTGTAGCAGTCAAACATCATCTCAGGCAGTCCCCAACTCCTTAATGCTTGGTGTGCCTCTATTGTAACAGAGCTTCCCACTAAAAAAGAGCCCAAACATCTCTTTCTAAGCACCACGGCCACTTTTGAACCTCCATTCTTGTTCAAGCTGTGCGTGCATGAAAGCCACCCCTGGCAAAGCTCTTACCTGCACGAGGAAGATGATGAGGAAGTAGAAGTTGGCAATTCTTCTAAACTGCTCGAACAGGTTCTTCGGGAGGAAGTTCCAGAGGGTGTACTGCAGGGAGACAAGGGGGGTCACCAACACACCAAGGCACTACAGCTACAAAAGGGGAAGCATCTGCACAGAGCAGGAAAGGGGTTGGTGCTTTAACCCAGCAAGGAGCACCACAGCAACATGTCTGGTGTGCTCCAGGGAAAGGTCCAGGTCCCTGCTTCAAAACCAGGAGCACGAGGGGTACCACTGAGCTCCTGCTTCTACACCCAGGTCCAGCCCTCTCTGTTGGATCCTTAAACATTGGGGGTGTCTCACAGCTTTGTTTCTTTGCTTTAAAGCAGGCAACTATATCTCTTTTGTCAAAATAACCCAAAGCACATGGCTGGAGATGGCGAAGGGAAGATAAAACCAGGATCTGTTCCAGCAGACAGCTTCTAGGTAGATCTGATTTCATGAAGAGGCAACGCACACTGCTGAGATTCCAAAACCCATCTTAGGGCTGCTTTCCATTAAAAGAAAGCCCTGTTGCCCACATAAATGTTTTATTAGATTGTGGCTCATTATCATTTTAAGAAGGCTGCTGAATCATTTGCTTTGGAGAACATGTGGAACTTAAGAACAACGTGGAAGATAATGGGTCTAATACCTGATCTCTCAGTCTGCCTCAAGCAGTAATAAGCAGCTAAGTCTTAAGACCAGTGTCCATTTGATAAGAAAAGACTGGTCAGGTAAGAAAAGTCCATGCCCAGCAAATGTAAATGGAGAAAAAAAAGCGAGGACACCACATTCAAGAATAAACTAGGGAAGAAGCAGAATTAGTGCTAAAGCAAAGCATTGTCAGAGAGGGAACTGAAACAGGAAGGACCCTCTTGTGTGCCAGGGAAGCATCAATGGGAAAGCTACACAAGTTAAACATGTAAAACCTTTCCTCAGCATAAGCTGAGACAGCACAGACATAAATACAAATAAGATCCAAGCTGTATAAAAAAGGAAAGGAGAAGGAAAACCCCCGTTACAGCTCAAGGACATGAAACCGAAGCCTGACTGCATGCCGAGCATCCTGAATCCTAAGCGACATAATCTGTATCCAGCTGTGTTGACAATATGGGATGCCACTTGTTTGATATTTCCCTCAAATTGGCTTCGAAGCTTTTGAAACAGCTTCATGAATGTCATGGAAAGAAAAAGCTAAGCAGAAGGCAGATGGGTGTCATCGCAGCTCTCCACCATAAACAAAAGCTGCATTAATACTGTCTGAATGTTTCCCCTTTCATCCCAAGGGATAAACAGAGCATGGTTATTTTTGTCCTATCTCAGGAGAGAAAAAAAAATAATCCATGGAACAAAAACAGAAATAAGGGAATTGTGTTTTCCTATCCATTTATAAAATAGCATTCCCACTGCCTTCTGCAAATCTGAGCTGCTGGCGCCTCATGCTGCATTACACTTAAACCTGTCCTCTCTTCCCAAAGGGAATGTCAGGAGATATTTAAAAGGAAAACCCAAATCAAACCAACCCAACCCCATAAACCCAATGTGTCCATGTGCTTTGCTCTCATCCAGCCCAGAAGAAAGGAACTTGTACACACCCCCACTGGGATTGATAGGAAGGAAAAGAGACCAATAGAGAGGCTGGAGCTGTGGTGTACAGTATGTACCAGGCTGCTCCACTTGCAAAGAGACCCTGCCACCCATCCTTGAGGAATCCAGAGTCCCTAAGTTACTCTGGACAAGGGGATCAAGCTCACCTTGGAGGAGACAATCCTGTTGTCGCAGAACTTCTGTGCCACGTACGCATCTGTTTCCAAGACCGGCCGGTGCCCGACCACCACGGTGCGTGTACCGACCCGCTTCTCCTCCCCAGCACACTGTGGGGCAACAGGAAAGGGGAAAATCAGCTTTTAGCTCAAAAAAAAAGGTCAAGTATTTGCTTTAACGGCTTCTAGCTGAATGCACCGCAGTGTTCACTGGAAATAAGGTGGCTGGAACCTTAAAAGTTCCCTTCTCTGCTCCTGCAAAAGGATGCAGAGCAGAAGCACACATAAGGTCATAAAGCAAAACCAATACAATACCAAGCCTACAACCTGGGGTCCCCACCACTGCTCAGCCACTGACCCCCGCCAGGAACAGGCCATGCTACATCCCACCAGGACAAGTCCCTGCTCGTGTTCACTGTGCTCCTGCCCTATGCAGGGCAGCTAATCACAGAATGGCCTGGGTTGCAAAGGACCTTAAAGATCTCCCAGTTCCAACCCCCTGCCATGGGCAGGGACACTTTCCATGATGCCATGATTGCAGGCTGTGCCCATCTGCCAGGCGAGTTTTCCTTCTCAAAGGAGAATATACCTTGACCAAGCACTTTAAGTCATGAGGAATATAATTTACCTGCTACACATCTCTTCCTAGATCCAACCTGCAGAGCCCTTGGGTCTCTACACAGGCTTTAAACCTGGACCTCATGGGTACAATGGGAACTGCACCCTCCTTAACGCTTGCTTTCCTGTCAAATCCTCAAGTCCACCCTAAACAGCCCAACACCACTCTGGTGCTCAAAGAACTGGGATCTAGCCTTAAAAAAGGTGCACTTCTGCTATTGTAATATCTCCAATAAAACCAGAACTAACAAAGCTGTTTCACATCCCAAGCTTCCCAAAAGACATGTGGGGTGCCAGCAGTGCCCGCTTGTCTTACTGGGGGTTTATTTTAAAGCAGAAGGAGATGTCACCAGTGAGTGATAACCTGGGCTTGCTGCCCTGCAGCACCACGGGAAGGACGAGGGGAACTGCAGCAGAAAACCTTAGAAGGGAAGCAAAGTGGCTTTACAGGAGCCCATCACCATGGGCTCTGTTTCCATCAGCTTCCAGCACCCTCGAGGCTCCCTGTGGACTGGAAAAGCCTCCTTTGAAAAGCAACAAAACTGCAATAGGTTAAAAACCAGCTTTTCATTCTGTCCAGGTTCCACCTCGCATACAACAAATGTCCCTGCCACAGATGCTCACAGCCAAGGGAGGAGAGCTGGCACCAGGAAGTCTATTGCAAGGTCAAAC
This sequence comes from Pezoporus wallicus, assembly GCF_028554395.1. Lineage (NCBI taxonomy): Eukaryota > Metazoa > Chordata > Aves > Psittaciformes > Psittacidae > Pezoporus > Pezoporus wallicus. The sequence continues at coordinate 155,719 of NW_026635510.1, read as the reverse complement.
TTAAACTTACAAAGTGTGACCTTAGAACACTTACAAAGCGTGATCTTAGGCCAAACTAAGGGGGTTTTAGAGTTGTGGATTTTAGAACATGAGAGGATTTGTCACTGTTCACGGTTCAAGGGCATAAACAGGTGACACGGCTGCTAAAGCACGGGCAGACACTGTTCGTTCTCCACTTAATCATTAATCTTCAACCCTAGAGCTTGTTTGCTTTGAAACCCCACCAGGGCAGCTGCCACAAATGCCAAATCCCTGCCCTGTGTCAGCTGCCTATCATGGGCTCAGCCCTGGCTCTGGCTCAGCATCCTGGTTATCCAAAGGGCCCATTGCAGGGAGCTTGTCAAGTGAAACCCAGCTAGAGAAAAGGCACTCTCAAAAGCCATGCTGAGCAGCAAGGCCTGGGAGCGATGCTTGGGAAAGGGTAAAACACCAAAAGGAAAAGCCTAAACAAATTAAAAGGTAAAAACCTAAGCCCTGTCCATGTACCTGGAGCAGTGGCAATTGAATGGATCTGGCTGCTCCAGGAGCAGGATCTGCCCAAAGGAAGCAGTAGCTCTTCCTTTCCCTGGCTCCCCACCAATGTCTGCAGCACCTTTAATCACAGCAGTGCTTTTACACACTACAGCATCCTCAAGCCTCCAGGGGATGATGCTAGGAGCAGAAGAACAAAGCTTCTTGCAGCCCTACACCATGTCCCTACATCTCCTGGATGTAGAGCCTGCAGCAGACACCAGCACCCAGGCAGCTCCCATCTCCACTGGGCACATCTGGCTGGCCCCAAACATGGACCAGGCACATCTGGATCCCAGTTAGGGAACACCACCCGCCCAGCCTCGTCACCACTACCCACAGCAGCAAACAGCACATCTGAATGAGAAACTAGACCCCAAAAAGGTTCCCTGATGCATCTGCTGCATTACGGATGTCGCAGCTATTGGTCTTGCCAACATGCACCCCGGGAGTGAAAGCCAGAGCCATTCATCCGTGCCACAGCAGCGCCGGGGAGCAGGGACAGACTGTCCCCAAGCATGAAGTCCCTGTCACATCCCCAGGCAGGAGCTGGAGCCAGGCTCGTGCCTGGCAAGCATCCCTCCGGCTTGGGGAGGAAATGAGAGCTTCCCTGCCATGCTGCTGGCGGGGTGATGGGAAGGGTGAGGGTTTGCCCAACACAGGCATTGACATGGGAACAACAGAGCTGTGGTTAAAACAGTCCTGGAAATACATACACAGGGATTCACTGGGCAGGAGTATCCATAAATAGCCATGGAAAACCTGGAGATGTGAAGTCCCAGGGCTTTCACCCCTCAACTCCCCTTCAGTTCTGGACTCCAACAGCTCCATGTCCATAGGAGGCCATGGAGATGCTGCGAGGGCTGGAGCAGCTCTGCTCTGGAGCCAGGCTGAGAGAGCTGGGCTGGGGCAGCCTGAAGAAGAGAAGGCTCCTGAAGGGGAGACCTGAGAGCAGCTCCAGTGCCTGAAGGGGCTGCAGGAAACCTGGAGAGGGGCTTGGGACAAGGGATGGAGGGACAGGCCAAGGGGAATGGCTTTAACCTGCCCGAGGGGAGACTGAGATGAGCTCTTAGGCAGAAGCTCTTCCCTGTGAGGGTGCTGAGGCGCTGGCACAGGGTGCCCAGAGAAGCTGTGGCTGCCCCATCCCTGGCAGTGTTCAAGGGCAGGTTGGACACAGGGGCTTGGAGCAAGCTGCTCTAGTGGAAGGGGTCCCTGCCCGTGGCAGGGGTTGGAGCTGGAGGAGCTTCGAGGTCCCTTCCCACCCAAACCAGTCTGGGATTCTATGAAGCACATCCCACAGAGATCCATGGTGCACTGGAGCCCTCTGCACTGGTGGTACAGGGACAAGTCCTCACTCTCTGGTCTACCCAGACTCCCATCACCTCTCCTGGCATTTCACTCCCCACTCCCTCCACCATCCCACAGCCCCGCACAAGGTGCTGGCTCAGCTCAGCAATTACAAGCTCTTACTTTGACAAGCCCACCTCCAACAGCTCGCTAATAGACTGCTAAGTCTTAATAACAGCTCTCAGCGGAGACCTAAGAGGAGATTTAGGGAGTAACTGCGAGGCTTTGGGGAAAACCATAACCCATGCAGATCAGCAGGGAGAGGATTTAGAGACTTTTCCCAGCTGCTTTTCATCAAAAAAAAATTAATTCTGATAGAAAAAAAAAGGAAGAAAATATTTCTTGGATCCAATTCAAACAGCAGCCTCGTTGCCTGCGGGGCTTTATAAAGCCCATGGTCCACAGCACAAGGGTCAGCTCGTGCAAGCAAAAGCCAGTTTCTTCTGCTGTTTAGAGCCAAGCCTGTCAAAAGGATTACTGGAGGGAAACAGGACTGTGCTCCCCCCATACACCTGCATCACCTCCCTGTGCCTCAGGCATGGTGTACACAGGAGCGCTGGGAGACTGGAGTGATCCATAGGGATGAGTGGGGTCAGACTGCTCACATGAGGGTCTGGGGGTGCTGTTGGGAGCCCCAGTAACCCAGATGAGTTCCCAACAGCACCTGAGAGACACCACACACCCCAGGAATCAAAAGGATGGAGAGGAGGAGGTTGCTCTTGAGAAGAACCACTGGCCTGCCTGCATCACCTGAAGAACAGCCCTAGGGATGCAGGTCTCTCCTGCAGAGATTCAAGGTTCAGTTCAGGGCTCCTGTTCCACTCCCTCAGCATCTCAGCCAGTCCATCACTGAGTTAATCAGTCAAGAGGGCATCCAAACCAGATGTCCCCTGAAGGAGCTCAGCTGGAAGACAACACCTACAGAGTGAAACACAAATCACAGGAGGTAAAGATGAGGGTAGTGATGCTGTCCTGCCAGGAGCATCCTCTCGAGCTGGCAGCTCACCATCAATCCTCACTGCACACCTCAAGCAGGACCAGGTGCCCAGGCTGCAGTAATCAATAACAGCATCATCGCCACTGACACAGGCACACACAGCAGGGCAGAGTGCCGCTGTACTACATCCCTCCTCGCACCATGGATAAATCCAGATACAGAACATATTCCTGTTAAGTATCTCCATGTAACCCAACTTCCCTGTGCTTTCAACTTGGTATAAAGCTCACTTACTGCCCAAAGCAGCAGTTCTGAAAAGAGGACATGTGGGATAATGCTCTTGTATCTTGTCCGCATTTAAAAAGCCCATCAACACACATCAATAGGCCAACTGAGGCTTGGCATTTTGCTATAAGCTATTCTTGAGGAGTCAGGAACAGGTACGATTTAAAGGGCACCAGATCAGGGCTATAAAAGCCAATGGATGCAACTAATGACCCAGCATCATTTATGACTTGAAGTCGTTGGAGCATCACACAGAGATGGCAGAATTACGTTCACAGCCCACACCACTCCCCAGATTCTTTGCCTGAGCTTAGACAAGCCTCCCTTCATGCCCCTTTCCCACATGGATGTCCTGCCCCAGCACAGCAGCTCCTGCCTGGAAAAGCTCCTCTTTCCCTGTATTCCTGGGAATCCATCACAGCAGCAGGCACAGGACCTGGCACTCAGGAAAAACTGCAGAACTGGGTAAAAATTAGCAAACCTGGGTAAAAATTAATGGAGTGAGACCGAGTTCAACAGGAGAGGTGAACTCGTGCTCTGCAGCCACCGCTGACAAGAAGCCACTTGAAGTGAGCTATTTCTAGGGCAGCTACAAAACACAGGGTTTAATTATATCCTCCATATGGAAAACAAATGTCTGTGCTACCTGCTGGCCCTGTTTCCAGAGATACAGTGGCAGAAAAAGACATATCCCCATCGTTCCCTTCACTGCAGTCTCAGAAAGCACCTAATGAGAACGAACTGAGCAAAAGGAACTCCTTTCCTGTTTGCTGGCGATATCTTCAAGCAGCAAAGTAAACACTAAATAACACAGAGGGAAAATAAGGCCTAATATAAACCACAGGCATTTTAAAGGAGTCATCTGCTAAAACAAGAGGTAATTATACAGTACGAGCGCAAAGCTCAGCCCTTTCAATGAAATCACAGCTTATATTAAATAGATGCAAGGGGAAAGATTCAATCACATTACACAGTTTAGAACTCGTGAATGGTTTAAAGCCAAATCACTCCCGTATTGCTCCATTTATCACAGAAGTAGATGAGAAGACGACCTGGTTTACCAAAAAAGCCTGCAGAAATAACACCACCTCCAAACACAGCCTGTTCCAGCTCCCGGCTCCTTTAGTGCAGAGCCACCACGGAAAACACATCCACAAGGCTAAAAAGCCTCCATACATTTAGCATCGCACCCCCAAACTGCCCTGGAAAAGCCTCTCCCAGCACAGCGACCTCATTGCCCACCCAGTATCTATTGAATTGAATTAGATTCCTGCCAATGTTTCTTTCCCTCTTTGTCCTTAGTCATTTCAGTACAAGCGATGCTCTGAGTAAAGCCTTAATAATTCAACATCTCAGTCTATGCTTACCCACAGCGACCACATTTTTAGGGAGATGTCCTGATGTAGAGAGAGAATTCCATCGATCGGGATCAACCCCAGTGCCCTCCCCTATGGGAAAGGGTCAATAACACGCACAGCCCTCTGGGACAGAAAAACAGTGCACTTCAAATACAAAGAGTCCCCAGGTCTAAGAGAAAGGGCTGAAAGTGAACACAGCTCCAAGCTCATCTCCACTGGAGAGGACTTCAGCTGCTCATCCCTAAGCAGAAGAAACCCATGTGATCCCCAGACAAAGCAGAACAACATGCAAGAGCAAAGGGGAGACAATAGAAAACAACAGAACCATAGAACTGGTTGGGTTGGAAGGGACCTTAAAGGTTTTGGCTCCAGCCACAAAAGCCAAAGGTCCCAGTTCAATGTCAGAGGCTCTGCCCGTGCTGCTCTGCAAGGCAGGGGAGTGCAGGAGCAGCCTGGCTGCTCGGCTTCTCTGCACCTTAAAGATGACCTCAAAGCTCCTCCAGCTCCAACCCCTGCCACGGGCAGGGACCCCTTCCACTGGAGCAGCTTGCTCCAAGCCCCTGTGTCCAACCTGCCCTTGAACACTGCCAGGGATGGGGCAGCCACAGCTTCTCTGGCATTAATTAAAGAAATCACCAAGGACCAACACTTTGTCCTTTAAACCATGGTCAACACACGATGGGGCTCAACACCCAGACTTCGTCCGTGGTGCTCATGGAGATGACCTTGTGGTGGATGATACGTAGCACAGCATTATCAACCCACACTGCCACATCCTTAATACCAGTTGAAGTGCATCCATTGATGCAAGTAGCCCTGGCCAGAGCCTGTCCCCTTGTCTGCCCTGTCCCTTGGACATGCTGTTTCACTATACGGGCATGCAGGAAGGTCACCTTCATCAAGGACGATGGGCTGGAGAACAGCAGAGCCCAACCAGGCTGAGTTTCCTGGAAAAGCTAACTTGGACAAATAAAGGCACTGATAAAAGCAGAGACAGACAGGGCAGGGCGGAGGGAACAGGGGAAAGGGCTCCTTGAAAGATTTAGGAAGGGTGGAGAGAGGAAATACAAGTTTCTTTCCCTAGATAACACATTTACAGCATGGTCCAGCCCTCTCCTTATGGATCACAGCTTCCGTTTGCTGTCAGATTCACATACGATGCAGAAAGCCATACACCAAAGCCAGCAGCCATCTGCTGGGACAGCATCATTTTAGTGCTGCTGGCTTATGGGAAATCTCTTGCTCCTGCTTCAAAGCATTCAACCTCTGGAAGTTTTCAGGATCTCAACTCTTTCTTCCCCTTTGCTCATCTTGGAATACAGGCAGAGTGGTTTTGTTCTTGGCAGTCCAAAGGAAAAGTCCGAGCAGCACGCTGCCAGCATTGAGAATTCAGGCTCATAGGAACACTTCAAACTCGAGAACTGAAAAAGGACACTGAACAAGAGCCAAATGTTTTGCAGAGGTCACAAAGCAAATACAACGAGGTCTTCCCATCTCCGAACCTCCTGCTCAAGCTGTGCGCATATGTCTGCTCATCGGCAGCTATTTTAGCAGGGCACAAGCTCTGCAGAGCAGTGATTTGCCCTGGCAAAAGCTAAAATAAGAGCAAACTGGAAAAAAAACCTCTAAGTTTGCAGTTGTCCAGCTTGCATCAGCCAACAGAGCTGTAATTTGATGGTTTTCCCATTGCCTTCTGGTCCTCCAAAGCCTGAGCTCTTCAGCTCCAGAGACAAAAATGTACCCTAAATACCATGTTGTGCATCCCAGCCCAGCCAGGCTTTACTCTGACCTCTGCCTCCTACAAGTATTTTGCCCCTTAAGTTTTCCCATCATTTCAGAGCCAGGCTAACGAATGACCAGTGAGGAACCCATTTCCCAAAGCAGTTTCCTCCCTTTCCTTATGGAAGCAAGGATGCTCACCAACAGGGGCCGACGATGCTGCAGATGCTATCACTGCAGCAGCCCAGAAGCTGGTACCCAGAGGGCTGCCCAACCTGCATCCCCCAGGTAAAGCTTTCTGCAGGGAGGATGTCCTACTTCCCATGTACCCAGAGGGATGGGAGGGCAGGTCCAGGCATCATGAGATGACCGAGCCCCACACCAGCATCATGGGGTGATCATCACCAGTACTACAACGGGTACCCAAAGGTCCCAGCCCCTCCATTCAGATAAAGTTTTTCAACTCAAAAAAAAACCAAAAAGCTGCATTTTTCTAACCCACCCTGTGATCTACTGAAGAGAAATGTCTTTACAGAAGTAGCAGGAGATAAAAAGCTAAGAGAAGGAGAAATCACCTACTTCACCCATTGTTCCACATCCAAAATCAGCCCTAGATCTCCCTGGGAGCATTTTATGTCCAGATACTGCAGTAACCAGCAGTTTCACCCCTGGGGCTGCAGGCACAGTTACACGAGGATACTGAATCAGTGCAATCCACCCAGTCAGGACAGAAATCCTCAACATGTGGCCTCGAACTGTTTATCTTCAGGAAATCCTTTTGGCTTGTGTTCCTGCCAGGCTGGGTGAAGCGGCTGCAGAGCAGCCCCAGTGAAGCACAACCTGCCTGAGGCTGACCAAGCATCCGCACTGAGCAACACCAGCACTGCATTTTGCAGTGGGAAGAAAATCCACTTATCCACAGGGACATGGAGGCAAGGTCTGGGACAGCCCCAGGATGCTGGGCTTGGTGCTCAAAGGGTTTCAGTGTGGTCCATCAGCTGCAGAACAGGGCAGCATCCTGGGAGATGACTCACAGCCATCCCCATCCACTGCTTTCCCTAAACACTGGGATCATGGCGTTCCTACCCTCACAGTTACAAGACAAGCTCAAACCCAATGTTTCCTCTCTTTGCACATCTGATCCTCCCACCCTGCACTTACTGGAATGGTACTTGTCAAGTGGAAAGTCCCACTTCCATCCATTCAACTGCCCAGGAGGAAACCACCCGCAGAAACAATGTCTTAGTGATATGGTTTAGTGGTGGACTTGGCAGAGCTGGGGTAAAGGTTGGGCTTGATGATCCTAAAGGTCTTTTACAACCTGGTTGATTCTATGTGCTCGAGAGTATTGATTTGGCTGATGCAAGGATGATGCCCTCTGGGTATCACAGCTAATTCTAGTGCACTCCCTCAGCAAACATGTGTAAGAAAAGGTGAGCTGGAAGTAAAGGGCTAAATAAATAGGAATAACACATCCACAACTCTGAGTGAACAAGACTGACATGCAAAACACCACTGAAACATTAGAAATCAATCACTATTGCATTCTAAGCTTGGCTTTGCAGCCCATATAACAGCAAGCCTGCTTTGAGCAGGTACCCCCAGTGCAGCCTCAATGCAGTGCTCAGGGCACTACAGGTAGCTTGGCTTTGTGTGAACACTGGGAAGGAATTCCCCAGAAATCACCCCAAAAGGTGGCAGGGCTGCTCACAAAGTGCATTTTGTGTTCTCCCTGCATTTAATTTCCCAGCAGTGAGATTTTATAATGATTTCTTCCCTTTTAAGCCATCACTGCAGCCTGTTGGTGCTTGGGTTTTATTACTGCTGAAAAGATCTTGGATTGCAATACCAAAGAAAGGGAAAAAGCAGCTTCAAATAGCATAGTCTGGCCTGTTGCACATCTTACTCAGCTCTTCTAGAGCCTTAACAAGACAAATAGCATCCCTCTGGCTTGCAAATCAGTGCCTCTGCCACAATACTGCAAACAAATTACATCTACCAAGTGAGTGTTGCCTCTGCTTCCTGCTTTAATAGCTTTATATCACCTTATGAAGGTATACAGCGTGCTTTAAGATAGGCCAGACATAAAGACAGCTTGCTGCCCCTTTGAAAATACACAGCTAGGAATTACCAAGCCTAAGGGCCCTTTCACCTATAGATGCTGCACAATTCAGCTGAAATCACAAGGGAAAAGCACACAGCAAAGCATTACTCATCCAAGGCCACAAAGGAGCTTGACAGGAAACCTGTTTGAGCTGTGAGAAACACCAAGGAGCCTGATCTGCTCTCAAACTACCTGGCTATGAGGGCCTGGCGGGTGCTCATCCCTCCTTTCTGCTGCAGGAGGAGAGGAAAGAGCCCTTGACAAACAGCCGGATCTGAACTAAGTGCATTAGGCTTTCAGTAAGGAGAGCAGGACAAACATCTCTGAACCACAGCCGCTATCCATTACCACTGGATGTCAAGAGCAGGCATGCCTTTAGATTAAACTGGCTTCAGCTGGAATTCCACCTCAAAATGAATGACTAAAGCCACGGGATTCTACAAATTATCCCAAGAAAGAGCCCATATACAAAAATACGTATTTAATGCACCTATATATTGCACATATACATAATTAATGCATACACATTGTATACATGTATATTTAATGCATATATATATTGAAGTCACTGCAGCCTGTGGGCAGAACAGGCTTTTCCTGATGCAGCAGCCAGACAGGAGCTGGGAAAAGGCAGGAGACCTTTTAAAGCAGGGAAGTTTCACTGTTTCCCCAGGCTACAAGTTAGTAAACCAAGCTTAAAACAGCATGCCCATCCCCTGCAGTACCAACATCACCCTCCTACCCTGTAAGGGTGATGGCAATCCGTGTTAACAGCTCCATGCACAAGTCTTGGAGTGAAGTTTATTGCAAAAAGCCAAATGCTAAGTGCCCAAATCAAATGGTAACCAAGTAGTGAACAAGCCACTGGTGGGATACTCGATAATTCAAAGCAACTCAGCAAGCTGCAGTGTGATGGTTACACTGAAAGCAGCAGGGACTGCCTTGTAGTTGTAGGGCCAGCCTGCAAAAAGGGCGCAGGAGACCCAGGAGAGCAAAACTATGGAAGAGAAAAGAAATGGCTTATAGTCATCAGCAACATGAGCAGCAGTGTCCCTGTTCCCTATTTCCAGGGAGCAGGACACACTTTCTAACCAGCACGGTGTCCCCAAGAGGAGGACACAGTCTGAGCACAGCATCTCCACGGACGCATCCTTCATGCAGCATCACTGCTAACAACCACCCAGCAGCATAAGGCTTCTCAACACAGTGGTTCATCACCAACGGGCAGCAAAGAACCACAGCCCAGCACCCTCAGCTGCTGGGATCAGCCTCTGCATGGCCCCACAGGTAGAGAAAGCTGCAAAGCTCCGGGTTAACAAGGGGAAACACCAAATAACCCCTGCGAGGGATGGGGCAGCCACAGCTTCTCTGGGCACCCTGTGCCAGCGCCTCAGCACCCTCACAGGGAAGAGCTTCTGCCTAAGAGCTCATCTCAGTCTCCCCTCGGGCAGGTTAAAGCCATTCCCCTTGGCCTGTCCCTCCAGGCCCTTGTCCAAAGCCCCTCTCCAGCTTTCCTGCAGCCCCTTTAGGCACTGGAGCTGCTGTAAGGTCTCCCTTTAAGAGCCTTCTCTTCCCCAGGCTGAAGAGATGGCCATGGGATGGACAATGAGAAGCAGATTTAAATCTGAACCCATAGATAAGTGTTTTCTAAGTTCACTATGGGATAAGATGTCTGGGCATAGGGCAAAAGCAGCCGCCTGCTCCTTCCACAGCCTAACCCACTTCCCTGGGCAGGGCTCAGTGGGGCTCAGAGGACACTTTAGGGGAGAAGGGCACCAAAGCCACCATCCAAGCTGGGAAACTCACCCAGGAAAACCTCCACAGCACCCTCCAGGCCCAGCACCCACCTCCTACACACAGCTACATACATACAGGAAACTCCCTTAGAAACCCCCAAGCAAATGCTGCCAAGGCAGGGCAAAGGGGTTAACAGTGCACTCAGCCACCCCATGCCCATGTTCCTTGTCCACCCCACAAGGACAGTGGGTTAATGCCCCCCCAAGGGGATACACAGTCCCACACCACGAGGAACTAGCAGCCAGATGATGCTTTCCTGTTGCATATCTCTGCAGATAAGAGATGCAAGAAGCGTGGGTACCACGGGAGGAGGATGCTCACATGGACCCATCCTGCATCGCTACAAGCTTGGCCACTGGCAGGACAACAACTAACTTTGGTGTGACGATTCCTCCTGGCTTACAGAAGCCACCAACAGTCTCCAGCAGCTTGGCTGCTAACTGGTATTAACACAGAAACCTCTCTCTTACAGAGGAGATCAACGGTCACAGCCAGAAAGCGGCAGTTTTACTCGGAAAGGAAGTGCACAACCCAAAGGCAACAGGATGAAATCAGAGGCAAAGCTGAAAAGCTTGCTATTAATAGCCAGCCTGTTTGCTTTTACAGTTTTGGTTGTTAAAAGCAGATTGCCATGCCTTCAGCTGCAGCTCCGGACCTTCCCCACACAGCCCACACTATCATTATTACTCTTCTATGCAACTGGAGGCACAAATGATGCTGAGTGATGAATAAAACACAGCCTCGAGACACGTGTTCCTCCCCACTGGGAAGTTTCTGCACAGCACAGGTTTAACTGGCAGCCCCATTTCCCATTAATGTTTGACCAGTGCTCTCCAATCCCCCCCTTACAGCGATTCCCAACCTCTCCAAACTTTAACTACACACATGAATCTTTCATGCAGCTGCTTGTCCAGTGAAGGGAAAGGAGGTTTTTGTTTGAGTTTTATGTATTTATAGGCAAATGGTTGAGCTATTTCTGGGAGTAAGGCTATGGTTAGGACACTGCTGTGAAAGGTTAAAGAGATGGGTACAGGGACCTGAGAAACTCCCATAGGATGGTTAGGGTTGGAAAGAACCTTAAGATCATCGAGTTCCAACCCCTGTGTCCCTATTTTCCAGGGTAAGGGCATCCATACAGGACTGCAGCAGTGGGAAAGAGCCTTTTGCAGCTCCAGGCTCCCCATTTGAGCCTCTTGATGTCTCTGTGGTCACACGCGAGCTGCTAAAGGGGAACTGGTCCTTATCAGGTTAAACAAACACCATAAATTCCAGCCAAGAAACAAAGTCACTCAATTGAAATCCACACTGTTTGGAAGCAGAACAGAGATCCCCCAACCCCAACCCTCGCTGCTGTAGGGTTTGGTCACATCAATGGAAGCAAAATCTGGTGCCAGCTGGAGCCAGGTACAAGGTATTTGACATAGAGACTCACTCTCAAGGTGTTAACATAGCTGGAGTGGGGGGGGAAAGGGTTCCAACTCCCACCTATGCTCTTCTTTCCTATTAGACTGGGAACTGCAGTCACACACTGGCATGTTTGGTTCACACTCTCTATAAAAAGGCAAGCGTGAAAGAAAATCACAGATGTGCTCCGGGTCCTAAAATAGACTTTATTACACATTTGCTGCAAAACCCAGAGACGGGAGCGTAAACCAAAACCAGCATCCTCCACCCCACGCTCAGACATCTCCCACTGCCCCTCCTCACCCACTCCCCAAAGCCAATGGGGACTCTATTCCCCTTCTATAAAGGGACTTTGGGCCATTTCTCATTGCCTGCTGGTTGAATGGGTCTCAATGGGGGTGTTTTTCCTGCAGAGCACTAGGTAGGACATGCCCCGTAGTCCTCCACTGCATGCCCCACTTCTTCCCAGGCTTGAATCACCTCCCCAGGCTCCAGTACACACCTCTTAGATCAACACACACCTTCTCTGAGACCTTCCTCCTGCCTCTATTCTTCCCCAAGGCTTTGGGGCCAGCAAGGTTGCGGCTGCCCCATCCCTGGCAGTGTTCAAGGGCAGGTTGGACACAGGGGCTTGGAGCATCCTGCTCTAGTGGAAGGTGTCCCTGCCTGTGCCAGGGGGTTGGAGCCAGATGAGCTTTAAGGTCCCTTCCACAAAGCATCCTATGACACAAGGGGACAAACCACCCTGTGCTGGTCCTGCCAATGGCTCTGCCTGTGGTGGGACATCCCAAACCAACCCTCCCCACAGCAGCACCAGCCTTTCTCCCCCTGCTATGTAAGGATGGGAGGACTACAGGCTGGGTTTGCAGAACTACAGCAAAGCCTCAACGGAGCCCTAAATCCCACACCAGGCACCACTTGTCCATATATAAGCCCCCATCCACAGGCACAGGATCGGTCCCACACCACTTTGGGAAGGGTAAGGGTTTGGAAATGAGATTTGTGACACTTGGAACGACTTCAATGACAGGAACCCTTCTGGTGGCAGCACAGTGGCCACAGCCAGGGGATGCAGAGCAAGGGGAGCCTGCCTGGGACACCCCCCCCCCATAGGTGACATTAAAGCCAGCCTTGAGTGCCCATCCCTTCAACCCTGCCCCGGGGTGGTCACACACTGGTTTTCACATTAGGTAAAATAAGCTCCAAGTGAAAGCATCACTGAGCATGCAAATTAGGAGTAACGGTTACAAAGGCTTTAGGGCTGCACCAAGCAACCCCCTGTGCTTTCCTTACTGTCCCTCTGCAACGTGCTCCAGTGGGGACAACAAGGAACAGGTCCTGACCCAGGGAAGCTGCCAAGTCCCATTGGAGGGCCCCACACAGCCCCATAACCAACTCAGGGGTACCCCCATCACTGGAGACCCCAGGAGACCAGTAAAGGAACATGATTAGAACAAGACAAAGGCACCAAGTCACAACACAGGTCCAGCCCAGGGACAAGCACCACGTGCCCATCTAAGAGGCATCTTCTTTCCCTCAGCATCAAGCAATGTTCTCGAGAGCCAGCAGCTCACAACCAGCCCAGCACTTGCTAAGCACAAGGGATTTACCAGGGCAAGGGCAGCAAAGAGGATCAGGCCCCAGGGCATTTAATTAAAAGGGAATAACACAGCAATGGTCCTGTTAGACCCTGCACAAACACACACAATTTCTGCTCCCAATTATAGAGTGCTTGTTGTTACCCTGGGTTTTAAACAAGAGAAGGAAAATACCAGGGACCAGAGGCAAGAGACCCAGGCGGGATGCTCAGCCAACACCGGGCATCCCGAGAGGGCGGAACAGCACCCATGGGTGCTCCCCACCCTTCCTGCACTGATCAGGGCGACAGCTGAAATACAAGTCAAATGGGAGGAAGAACCGAAAACAACGGGGGCATCAGCAACTTCTCTTGCTGCGTTTCTCACTTACTTCTCCCAGCAGCTGGATCAGCACCGGCACAGCTGCGCTGTAGCCGTGGCCCGACAGATGCACACAGCCCTAGCTCTGGAAAAACCCAGGAGAAGCCGTTAAGGGAAAACAAGCACACTGTCTCTGAGGCATGACTCAGGGACCAGCAGCTCCCAGGTGCTGCCAAGGGAGGCTGGAAGTGGGTATCACTCATCCCGAAATCCTACACAAGGTGACGGATCCAAACTCCCCGGTCACCAACGCACTTTCCTACTCTACTCCGCAATCCTCCCCACAGCAGCCATACAAGGAGCATGAGACTATAAATAAGACTCCGATGGCAGAATCCATTCCCAAGAAAGAATTGAAGTTGTATTTCCAAGTGAACAGTGTGTCCTGAAAGTGGATTACCTGTGGCAATTCAATCCTGCCTCCCCACAGTGATCCCAACCCCTCTCTGCTTTCAGCAGGGATGATTTCAGCAGTGTAAACTGAAGTTCAGAACCCAATTTGTTTCTGCACAGAGCATCAGGCTGTACCCCTGGGCAGCAAAGCAGCCCCATATACACCACTCTGTCCTTCTTGCTTGTTTTAACATCCCCTTGCATACTCTATCCAGGATAAGAAGTCAGGTTAGGATAACAGAACACTCATGTTAATAGGGTAAGGCATGTTCATCATCCCTAAGCTGTGAAATACATCTGAAAACAGGGTTTAATATCCATTGGTATTTGAGCCTCTGACAGAGACCACAGGGTGAAGAGGTGACAATGTTAGTCTAAGTAGCCCTATGGGATCTTAAGTGTCAGATAAACTGCAGCCTTTAAGAACACAGAATCATACAATCTCAGACTGGTTTACGTTAAAAGGACCTTAAAGCCCATCCTGCTCCAACCCCTGCCACGGGCAGGGACACTTTCCACTAGTGCAGCTTGCTCCAAGCCCCTGAACACTGCCAGGGATGGGGCAGCCACAACTGCAGTGGCAATGCCACTGCCAGAAGAGAAGCATCACTTAAAGCCCCATGCTGCCCGTCAGGACCAACACCATGGGTCATCCTCCCCTCCATAGATCAGGAGCAGGGACCCAAAGCTCCTGGCAGACCCTGCAAGGCTGGGGACAAGGCAGAGCCACTGCAGCACAGTGGGAGCTGCTATCTGCCCATGGCTGAGGGACCCATGCACGAGTTTGATAACAAACACAGCTCAACTGCCCAAACGCTACTCTCAAAGCCAGTATGCAGAAAACAAGGTCCAAAACCCCTCAGCAACACTTTTAGCAGCACTCAGAGGAGATGCTCCATACTCCAACCACCTCCTGGGGCAGGAAACACATAACACAAGGCAGAGGTAAACCGAAAGCCATCAAAGCCAGAAACTGAGATTAGAGCCATTTGTCCCCAGGGCTGCAAACCAGCAGCTGCAGTAGGTGTGCTCTCCACAGGGCTAACCCAGAGCCTGCAACAGAAACACAGCCTGCAAACGGGAAAACGAACCGTTTCTTCCCCCCTTCAGAACTGCTGCAGAGCAGCCTCCAGACTTCAGGCTGAGATTAGAGTCCCCCGTGCAGAAAGGCTGGAAATCCAGCCCAAACAGCTCGCTCCACACCAAAAGTGGATATGGGAATGCATCTCCCAGGGGTTCCGGCCTTGCAGGCAGAGCCCATTATTCTGGCAGGTAATGGGGGGCCAAGAGGTGCAGTGTGCCTCAGGGAACGGCTCCTGAACCTCCATGGATGCCTTTGCTGCTCTAACCACACACGCCTGGTGTATAAACTCCAGGAACTTTGGGAACCACGCACCGCACGATAAATGACACCAGTAGATAAAGAGGAGCTCCTGAAAGAGCTGTTAAAACACCGGGTTCAGCGCACTTGCTGTGGAAGAGGGAAAAAATGAGTAATTACAGAGTTCAGGCCAAGCAATGAGGTCACGGCGAAATCTCCGAGCCGCTTATGTGGCACCGGGAGGGGTTCTAAGGTACCCGGGTGGCAAAGCGGCGGGGAGCACCCTTCCAAGTGCCCTGCATCCCACCAGGATAAACCCGCGGGTTGCGTGCGTGCTTCCAGGCACCGGGACGTGCCCTCCTCTACGTTTTGGGGTGGGAAATGAAAGAACTGGCACTGACAGCAACAGCAAGTTCCCGCTTGGAGCCGCAGCGCGGCGGGGCCCTGCCGCGGGGTTCCCCTGCGGCTCCCATCGGGAGCGCTGCACCCAGACCCCGCACCCCGGGAAAACCACCGCTAAACGGGAAATACCAGCAGGAAACGGCAGCAACAGCAACAGCGAGCTCCTCCCGCCCGGGCCCCGCACTCACCAGGCGGCTGAGGCTGCGGCGGAGCATCGCGGCAGCGCCCGGCCCCGCCGCCCTCACCGCCGCATCCCCGCTCGGTCCATGGTGGCGGGGCCCCGCCGCGCTGCACCGCACGGCAAAGCCCGGCACGGAACGGCGCAGCTCGGCCCGGCCCGGCCCCGCTCGGCTGCAGGCACTTCCCCCGCGCCCCCGCTTTTGTCCCGCCGCCGCCCGCCCCGGAGCAGGCTGGGAGCTGTAGTGCGGGACGGGGCCGGCGGGGGGAGCCCGCACAGCCCCCGGGGTTCGTCTTGCGGATGGAGGCAGCGGCAGCCCCGCTGCCCGCCCCGCGAAGCGCTGGTCCTTAACGGGATAACGCCCTGGCACAGAAGCGCAGTCACTGCCGCGATGCTCGAGCATCACAAGCACCTCGGAGCGCTGCCCCCGAGCCAAGACTGACCAGGGAAGGTGTTTCCTTCTTCCCGCGGCAAACTGCTCCCGGGAGGCTCCATGCGCATCCCCGCGAGCGCATCCCGAAGGGACAGCGTTGGGTGGGTAAAGCAGCCGAAGAGCAAGTCCGGGCTCGCTCCTGTTGCAGCTTTGCGACGCCCAGACACAGAAGCTGACCAGTTCTTCCCAGCGTTCCCATTCTTTTGGCTACACACAAGCCAAACCCACATCCCTCTTCCCTCCCGGTTGAGATAACACTAGCAGGAACAGCACTTAGCTGAAATGCTTCCTCAAGGGAGCATCTCCCCAGTCCAGAGGGTACAGAGCAGGGGAGTGTTTCCACATAAACCACCAGAATTGAGAAAGACAAGATGTAACCTAACAAATCCTATTATGTTTTTGACATTGCTATTGCCTGATGGTAAAACAGCCTTTTCTGGAGCAATATCCTCAGTAACAGCACAGGGTAGAGAGTTTTCCTGGTGCTGTCCCTTGCTAACAGCCCCAGAGATCTGTAGGAAACAGAGGGCTGCTCAGTCCCAACACCCAGGAGCCACCTCCATTTCAGCAGCCAGCATCGCTCCAGTTTGAAAGCAGGCTTCTCCCCAGACACCGAGCAAAACTCACCTCGTTGCACCACAACCGGGCCTAGAGGACAGCTATGGGCTTCCAGAGACCTGGAAAACACAGAGATTCTCACTTGGCATTTTAAAAGCAAGAATAGCACCGCAGTGATTTGCTATGAGGGTGCTGAGGTGCTGGCACAGGGTGCCCAGGGAAGCTGTAGCTGCCCCATCCCTGGCAGTGTTCAAGGCCAGGCTGGACACAGGGGCTTGTGGCAAGCTGCTCTATGGAAGGTGTTTTGACTGGAACTGGATGAGTTTTATGCTCCTTTCCAACCCAAACCGTTCCCTGATTCCATGACCAAGGCTCAAACCACCATGTCTGCTCTATGAAGCACCACCTGTGTGTCAGTGCAACCCTTCCGCTCCTCCTTGTGCAGCTGCACTGCTCCTTACCTTGCCACACAAAAGCCTAACCACAACAGAGGAAACCAGGAAACAATGCTCAGCACTTTTAAACACATCCTACATAATGAATGGGGATTGTTCAACACCTTCACATAATGCCCGACCAGCTCAGTTCCAGGCTTCCCTCCCCACAAAACAGCAGCAGAGAACTAAACTTAGACCTTTGGCGCTGCTCTTTTGTTACTTTTCTGATGGATATCAAGCCTGTTTCTGTTGGCTAGAAGAGGGAGCTGCTGTTCTCCCATGTGTTCCCTGCTTGCGTGTTGAACAGAGCAGTGATGTATGGTGATCCACCAGCCTTTGTGGCCAGGCACCCATTGTTGCCAAGGCAGCCTGGCTTACCTGGCCTATAGAAGAAAAATAAGTATATTTTGCCCTTCAGTGTGTTCCTAGAGATGCAGTTACTCCTCATCTCTCACCCTTGCAAGCTGCAGCCCCTATCCAGTTTAGTTTGGAATGCTGATGTCCTTATTTTTAGAGAGGTTTGCTGGAATTAGAACTAAAATGCAACATTGTGATACAGAATTTAGCATTAAACAGGTTATTCATCATCTTTAATGCATTGCCAACAATGTCTGTGACCAAGGTATTAAAGAGCATATCCCTGCCTCTTTTCCAAGGAGCTTGCAGATGAAGCAGGTCTCCCCTGCTCATCCAGAGCAAGAACCAGGCTCCTTCCATGAACCAGACTGCTTAAATCCGTCCATCTCCCTATTTACCCTGCACAGCAAAGGCAGGATTTCACTGGAGAAACCAAGGCCACTGTCACCTCCCCTTTAGCTGCTGACACAGTGCCCTCGGGCAGCGAAACCCCTATCTCAGCAGAAACCATGCCCACAGAGAGGAACAAGGAGAGCCCTGACTGGGCTTTTCACACCCTCGAACAGCCTGGGTGATTCAGCTGCTAATTCGGGAACAACTGCCTCAGCGCTCAGGTCTTTTACATGGGAATCTGCTTTTAATGCCCCTTTTAACACCACAGACAGCTGGTCCCCATGCAAATAACACACAGGGGTACCAAAGGGGCCTCCTGCATCCGCACATGCCCTGCCCATGGCAATGGAACCACAAGGGGCAGATCCCAAGGGGAATTCTGCACAATACAGCTCACTTGAGACACATCACTTCAATTAGCATCAGAAACTAGTTATCTGGTCCATCAGCCAAGCTTTCCTTGATAGCCTGCCAACCAGGGCATTAACTCAGAGTGACCTAAGGGATTGCTATGAGCTGCTCACTACTTGGGAGAGTCCATTACAACCTTTCACAGGACAGTTTAAGTCCTGAAACCTTTGTTTTTAATACTGACAGCAACGGAAGCTTTTGGATCTCAGTGCTTGGTAGGTAGATTCACAAGAGGCCAGAGCCAGCATCCCCCGCTAATCTTAGGACGCACGTATACAGCCTCGTTGCTTTGTTTTAGCTAAACCCCTTCTTTTGGGGATGCTCTTTGCTTCTTCTGCCATCGTGTGGCTGGTTGGAGGATGAGAGCTGTCTGTAGAGCAGGCCCGCAGCTTGCTGTCTCCTAGAACCGGGGTATGGATTTTCAGGGCACTCGGAGGTGTATGAAGTCCATGGAGACGCATTGCTTCATGATCCATCCCACCTCCTGATGACTACTGCAGGTTTACCTTTAATGTGGTGATATCTTGGAGTAGACCTCGTTAATCCGATTGTTTGGATTGACAGCTGATGCGGGCAGCTTGTGGAGCTTACTCTGGCACTGGGGAGCAAGATCATGGAAAAGGCACTCTCTGACCACCATCACAGCTACCCACTTTGGAAGCGATTCCTGTCCCTCTGAGAACCATCCCTAGGCCATTTTCATCTGGGAAAGTCTGAGTCCATGCTCAGGGCTGCCCTAGTGACTGCACTGTGCAGACACTGGCAGGGCTCTATTCCAGTCCATGGGAGCCTTTCCCTGCCATGCAGGAGGAGCTGACAACACCATTATCCCAACCCTCCTTCTGAAGAGGGCAGATCCTTCACGGATCTGGTGACAACGGTTGCTTCACATGGAGAGCATTTTTGCCAGCAGATCCCAAGGCAGGATCCTGGCCTGTTCACACAGAGACCTTCAAATCCACCTTCAGCCCTGCAGTGTGGTCTCTGCTTATCCTGTCCACACAGGGCTGACTGATGGGCACGGGACCGGGGGCTCTGGCTTTCTCAAAGAGGCCAAAGCCACCCAAAACACTGTATCTGCTGGGGCTCTACACACAGCCTTTAGCTGCTGACATCCATGGGTATTTCCCACTGCCCCTCACCAGGACATGCTGTAGGCTTCATCCTCCCCTTGTGCTTCTCTGCCTGGTAAAGCAGGTCTCATCCAGGACCGGGAATGGCAAATGAGTATCCAGCATGCCATTGAGGGTGTTACAAGAAGGAATTACATCATCCTTGCAACACACACACGAGGGAAGGAAGCCAGTAACTGTCTGCAGAGGGGTTCACATGAGGCATTCCTCAGTGCTTCCCTTGGGCCCCATGCATCCCATTCCCCTGGATCAGTTGGGCCTGAGAAGCACTGAGAGCATCACAGTGCCAGTTTCCAAAGCCCTTCTGTCCAGCCTGTGTCAAAACCATCTGCTTTGGGGTTACAGCCTCCCCTGGGAAGTCACAGCCTGCAGCAGGGGCCTCCCAGGGAATGCTTCTGAGCTTTCCTCAGCCTTCCTGGGAAAAGGCAGGAACAGGCAATTCAGAGCCTGCACTGAGCCCTATGGAGTAGACTCAGCAGCAGCATCCTTGCTGCAGTGTCCATGGAACAAGGGGATTTGCACATGCTTTCCTCCACCCCAAGTCCACCTGAAATGAGTTTATCACTCCATCAGCAGCTGGATTGCTGGAATAGGGCACAGAGCTCAGATGCTGGTCTCTGCAGGCCTGTGCACCAATTGTACCTCAAACACCTACAAAATCACCCCCATCATCTTTCTACAGCTGTGCTAAGCTTAGAAGAGGAGTTGTAAAGCCTAATGCAGGGTCCAGCTTGAATGGCAAGAAGCAGATTCACACCACCAGGTCAGGGGCTGGGGCTAGGGTCTTGCTAAACCCAGCTGCACTGAAACACAAACACAGTTTAATGAGGTGAAAGTTCTCCTACAGACAAGACCTGAGCTCTGAGCACTGCAGAGGGCTTTAAAATGAAAACAAGTGGGGCTCTTGATCCCATATCCAGTGATGCTCTGGAGCAAAAGCCAATTAATACACCGAGTCTTTCTCAAGAGGTGCTTTCCCCTTAAAGCCTATTCAAATACGCAGTGACTTGGAGTGGTAACTTAGGAAACACCATCAGTTTTAGTTGAAAATCTCCCCTTTTAAAACCAAGCTTTTCATAAGGGGGGAACACCAAATATATTTGGTCCGTGTTGTGACAAACCCATATAGCTCAGACCCCAGTACATTCCCTTGCGCCCTGAGACAAGGGTGCCCATTAAACAGATTTGATTCCATCCTTCCTCCTCCTGCCAGCAAAAACATCTCCAACAAGGCTCATTTAACCTAGCAAGGGAGAGTTTTCATGTTTCCTTCATTCCCAGTCCTCGCTACCATCTCTGTCCCTGCAAAGTCCTCATAGCTTCTTCCATAAGAATTAAGAGCAGCTTAAGGAGTTACTCTCACCTGATTGCCTTGCTTTTCCCCAAGAGCTTGGCAGGATACATGACAGCAAACACCCCAGCTCTCATCTTTAATGGGATACAACAGAGGATCTACAGCTGACAAATACCCAGCAGAACCCCTGTTCACGGCCATTCACCGTTCAGTGAGAGCTGGAAGAGGGCAAGCTGCCCCGACATCACATACCAGCACCTTTCAGCCCATGCTGTGACTGCTGCCATGGAGATCAGCCCTGTCCTGGAGCGCTTACCCAGAAGAAACACGAGTGTTTCCCAATGCTTCCTCCTTCTGACTCAGCTGGGAAACTGCCACAGGAGCCTGCTGGCTCCCAGCCCACCTGAGACAAAGGGCAGGAGCTGCAGCCATGGGAGAGTGTACATAGAACCACAGGACCACAGCCTGGTTTGGGTTGGAAGGGACCTCAAAAATCCTCCAGCTCCAACCCCTGCCACGGGCAGGGACACCTTCCACTGGAGCAGCTTGCTCCAAGCCCCTGTGTCCAACCTGCCCTTGAACACTGCCAGGGATGGGGCAGCCACAGCTTCTCTGGGCACCCTGTGCCAGCACCTCAGCACTCTCACAGGGAGCAGTTTCTTCCTTATATCCAACCTGAACATCCTCTATGTATATAACAACCAACTTCTCAAGCTGCAAACCCCACCCACCGCAGGCTTTCACCAACCCAGCCACTCATTCTGAGGTTTAAAACCCACTATCCTTGCTCATATATATCTATTTAAGTACATACATACCACAATCAGCTTTCAGCAACAGTGCAACCTGAGAAAGACCTCCAAACCTCAGCACTGCCTGGTCAGCATGCTTGTGATACATCCAGCCCTATCAAAGGGGATGGCAAAGCCAGGGAGCAAAGGCTGCTCAGTCCCACCAGCTACTACTGCTGTAGGGCAAGAGCAGCTCATTACTACTGCTATAAGTTCATTAGCATTTTACCTTTCAGGCAGAACAGAGAGAAGAGAGCTGCATGGGAAAGACCTTCACCACCTTGAGAGAGCCCTAGGCTTGCCCTAGCTCTATATATATGCCCTACAACTTGTGATGGCAATTGTAGGGAGGGAATGAGGAGCACCTGCAGGCACCCTGCAGGATGTGGCCCATTGCATTTGCCTCACAACACACCCTTTAGCAAGTGTTGTTTGCATTCAATTGCCTTTACAGCACTAAATCCCAGAGTGGTTTGGGTTGGAAGGGACTTCAAAGCCCATCCAGCTCCAACCCCTGCCACGGGCAGGGACCCCTTCCACTAGAGCAGCTTGCTCCAAGCCCCTGTGTCCAGCCTGGCCTTGAGCACTGCCAGGGATGGGGCAGCCACAGCTTCTCTGGGCAATGTTCAAATCCCAGTCTCTGGCTCCCTCTCCTGCACTTTAGAGTTAATGAAGGAGTGGACAAAAAGCCCTGACACATGGAGCATCCCAAACCTGGTCTCACCTCCCCTGTCCTGTCCCTTGGAGCGTGGCGTATCCTCACTGCAGATGCCAGGAAGCCCGATTCCCAAAGCATCTCTGGAAAGCTGGAAATGATGGTGAGACCCATGGTGGCTCACACTGCCCCAGCAAGGCTCATATAGGGGGGAAAAATATACATGATTTGGTTTTTTATGAATACCATACAACAGCGGTGGTATAGAAGGAGATGCTTGTGTATCCTCACGCAGCTTGCCATGGGGGATGTCCTGCCCTGGCCGCATCTGTGGGACACGTCAAGAACTCTCAGTGGGGATTTCAGAGTCAACATCACCTTCCTCATCCTCTCCTGGGGGTACAGAGGAGCAAGGAAGGGTGACAATGAAGCGTAAGTGCTGGTTAAGCCCAGCAGGGTAAAGATCTGGGAGGCAGCACAACAGGGCCAGGGCCACATGGTCCCATCTGCCCTGCTCTCCCCCATCTCTTCCTGATGCCCTGAACACAGGAGGGCTGGGCAGTGCATTTATCACTGCCCAAGCCCTGTTCTCCCCACCCCTCTTCTCAACGGAGCCGCACTCCTCCTCCTCTCCTTCAGACTTCATCCCACACAGTTCAATTTCAATGGTGACAACAGGCATCAGGCAAAAACCCGCTTGTGCAAAGCAGTGCTGATGTGAGGAGGTGGGACCAGACGTAGGTGTGTGCCCACAGGCACTCCCTGTAACAGCTCCTCACCTCCTCCCATCACCACACAGCTCCATCAGCAACTTGCAAAGCTCAGACAAGCGCAGCCTCCCTGTTTCCCTCCATCCTTCAGGCTTAGAAGGGTACATGCCATGGAGAGAGCTGCTGGTGGCCATGACAAATGGTACCCTGAATGAGCACCATCGAGGGGAAGCGGGATGCAGACATGTAAAACACACTCCTGTGTCACCAGGTTGCTATAAACACATCCACAGCCCAGGATAAACACCCGTGGAAGCAGGAACCAGCTTTTGCCTGGCCCAACCCACCTGAGCCAGCCCCTTAGGAAACCTGCACAGAAGGATGTGCCAGGTAGTATGAAATGGATTAATGCAAAGCTGCTCCTTGCATAAGATGCTATTGGTACCACTGACTTCCTGCATCGACAGACAGAGGATGGATCTCCCTGGGCTGGTTGCTGCTGCATCACTTCATTTTTCTTGGCACTTGGAGGCTCAGCGCTTCCCAACAAACCCAGGATCTGTGGGAAGGTGCCAGTCCCCCATGGGACGTGTTCCCAAGACAAGCACTGCTGCTGGGTGCACCCGCCAGCAGATGGGACATGCTGGGACCGGCCTGGGCAGAGCTGCACCTCACCCCACTGGCAGCAGGACCAAGCACACCTCCTTCCCTTGCTGGTTACTGAGCTGTAAGGCCGTAAGATGGATAGCAGGAAGAGAACAATGGCAAAAGGAGCCCTGCCCACCCCAGCGTGCACCTCCTGCTCCAATCACTGCTCTTCACACATGGCAGGAGCAGCCCAACCCATTGCCCATGGCCCTTAATTGACACTTTCAGTTTATCTTTGATCACATAGGTCCCGAGAGGAGATCTCATTTCTGAGATGTTTCTGGCTTTGGGATAGGCCATTTTTAACACAGAGTAGTTACTGCTCACCTTCTATAGAAGATAAAAATTCTTGGTAGGTGCAGACCAGGATTGTCTCCTGGCTGTTGTAGGGATTAGCGGCTCTACAGCCATGGAAACAGGAGGATAAAGGGGGTTGCATTTGGAATACATTAGAACCGCCTGTCTGCATCCCTCACTGGGGATCAGGGGAAAGTGTGTGAGATGAACAGAACCGGTTTCTCAGAGCTCACTCCCAGGGCAAGTTTCATTCAGCTGCCCCGCAGCACCAGCCAGGCCAGTTCTGCCTTTGCACTGGTCTCACTGGTGTCTTCTCCAGCTTTGGTGCCCATACCAAGGATCCAAACCACCAGGAGGCACAGGGAGCACCCCATGGAAGTGATCCATTGGAAGGAGCCTGATTGGCAGCCTGTGGGTCCCCATGGGGGGCACACATAGCCCCGACCATAGGAGAAGGGGCTCTACCACAGGCACAGGTCCCTGCTTCGCCCTCCCACATCACTCACAGCACCAGCACCACAGGGATCTCCACGACACAGAGACAATGGGTTACTAAAAGTGTTGTATTTGTAGGCCAGTATTAATCTGTGCTATTCCTATTTGCTGTCTATTAATCCCCATGTCATAGAACCATGGGTTAGGGTTGGAAGGGACCTTCATGACCTTCATGGTCACTGGCAGCTGTGTCACTGGCAGTTGAATCTGAGTGAGGCAGACTTCACAGCAGGCTGGCAAGGTAGAGCAGCCGCAGTTTCTCTTCTTTTCCCTTCTCAGCCCTGCCCAGGGAAGGGCTTTGGTGACTGTTCTTCCCCCGGATCACAAAGGCAGTGCCTGTTAATCAGTAACCACGGGAGCAGAGCTGATTCAGGTTGTGCTGCTGAGCACGGGTCAAGCTGGGAAAGGAAAACTGCTGCACCAGTGACTTCATGTCCAGTGTTTTCTGGGCTGAGGGATGGTTTCCCAGCACATGGACCAACCCAGAGCCCTCTGGATACAGCGCAGTCCCTGCAATAGCATCACTTCGCTGGACACGGATGTGTTGGGATGCAGATGCTGCTCGTGGTCCTGTCTCAGAGCACACACCAGCAGAGCTGCAGGGTGCCCACTGTCAGTGATGCCAGTGGGGATGGATGAAGCTCTTCTGCAGACCCTCCATGACCACCTTCACCAGCAGGAAAGGAGACTTGTCCAGCTGCAACCAGGGACTGAATGAGGGGCTGAGCGAACCCCTGACCTGCACAGACAGCTTTGCCTGGGCACAGGTCAGCTCAAAACAGGCTTTTCCCCTGGGATGCCTGCTCCGATCTTCCTCTTTCCCACAGACTGAGCTGGGTTCAGATCGAGCCTTCCACAGAATACTAACACAGGGTTGGGAAGTGGCCGCTGTTCCCCTTTCATTCAGGACTGCAGCCCTGCTGCCAGAGAGACATCTTACAAAGGGGCTTTGGCTCGCTCCTGCGATCCCTGGTTTTCCAGCCATGCAGAGGACAATGATGTTGTTCATGCCCCAGGACTGTCAGCCCTGGCCAAGCACCCCACAAGCCCTGCCTGAGCATGGGTCCCACTGCAGTGTGGGGTTCCTTGGAGCCACACATCCCTTGGGATGTGCTGTCCCCGCTCAGGGGGCAATGGCAGACGGCTGCTTCCTCTGCTCCTGCCTCATCTTCAGAGCCAGCATCGCCCGGCGGTACAGATCTGCAGGAGGGAAGTGGTCAGGGCTGAGCACAGGGGCAGCTTCCGGGCCCAGCAGGCAGCCTGTGCTGAGCAAGGACACCCAGGCTCCAGCACAGGGCACTCGTGTGGCCTCCCCACATCCCAGAGGTGGCTCATCTGCCTCCCCAACAGCCCCCCCCGCCCTGCAGCAGCACTTGCTTGTGCTGTCCCCACACCAAGCACCCCATGGCCAAGGGCTCCTGCACACCTTATGCCCCTTTGCTACCAGGACAGACCCCAAGTGCTTTTCAGCAACATCTGCCCTGGGAAATACGAACCGAAGGTGCTTGAGACCTCCTCATGCTGCTGCTCCACGGCAGGATCCTGCGACTTGATTTTATTCTTGATTTTCTTCTTCTTTTTCTTCTTCATGGCCTGCACTGGATGAAGAAATGCACAATGTCAGGAGCTACACCAGAGCAGGGATGCGATTGTCACCAAATCAGCTGAGAGGACTGCTGCTGGTGCAGTCCTCCATCACCTCCACACATCAGCCCCTGCAGAGATGCTCTGGGATGTCTCTCTTCTTCCCAGCTGGATCTTTGTGACCCTGCTCTGTGCTCAGCTGATCTGCAACCAAAGCTGATGGAGGTGGCAGGGACTGGTGGCGCAGCACACTGCGGTGTTGTCCCCAGAACACCCTGTGGGGTGGCTCTGGGGTCCCTATGTGCAGTGCAGCACCGCAGCCCCTCTCACCTGGGTGCGGGGTGGCCATCACAGTGGGAACCAGCTCCTCCTGCCCAACCCTGTTGGGGGGCAGCAGCCCCCCGGCAGCCCCCGCTCGGCTGTCACCCCCTCCTCCTGGTCCCTCCGGCTCCTCGGCTGGGCTTGGCTGCCCCAGGCCCTTCTTCCTCACCTTCACCTTCCTCTTCTTCCTCCCGGCGCCCTTAGCGCTGTCCTCCTGGGCAGGATAAGGGGGGGTGAGGGAAGGCGTCGGAACTCCCCTTCCATCCCATCCCACCCCATCCCATCCCATCCCATCCCATCCCACCCCATCTCATCCGAGGGGGGGCTCTCACCAGGGGCAGGAGGCGAGGCACGGGCCGCGGCGGCCGGTACTCTCCCGTTATCCCCGTGCCCTCTCGGGCATCCTCCGCGGGGAGCGGTGGGTCCCTGCTGGGGCGAGAACACAGAGAAGGATGGGGATGGGGACAACGGGAAACAGGGACGGGCACCCCAGGACCCCCGTACCAACCTGCGGGTGGGCTGGCGGCTGCGAGCTGCCCTGGGGCCGGGGTCGGGCAACGGAGCGGCGGCGGGCGGTGGGGCTGGGGCGGCGGGGATGGTGCGGAGGAGCCAGCGCAGCCCCTGCAGCGTGGTGCGGGGCGGGCCGGAGGAGGGGCCCCGCTTGGCGGCACAGGGCTCCTGCGGTGGAGGGGCACGGTTAACCCCGACGGGCACCGCGGAGCGGGCACCGGGAGCGGGGCAGCCCCGCACTCACGATGCGGCAGGGAGAGCGGTTCTCGTTGACCAGCCGCTCCAGGGACAGGCGCTCGATCAGCTCGCAGGGCAGCAGGGCAGACGCTGTGTCTTGCTTGTTGGCCAGCCTAGGACATGGGGAGAGAGAAGCGTGACCATCACCGCGGCCTCTGGGCGTCTGGCCGCAGGGAAGGCTGGATGCTTTCTCCCCGTTTGGCTATGATTAGGTGAAGTGTTGCCCAAGCCTTTACCAGGCACTGAAACCCCATCCCCAGGGATACCCCTAGAGCATCACTGGGGTCCCCTTGTCCCAGCATCCTCTCAACAGCCCCTTAGGTACCACATCCCTTCAGCATCCAAGTCGCACACCCCACAATCCCAGCAACGAGTCCCCGCTCCCTCCTTCACCACGAACCCTGCAGGTCACATCTCTGGGACCCAGCCTTACAATAAGAGGGGCTTCCCGGAGACATCAGGGTGGCTCAGGACGCGGCTCAGGACCCTGCGAGCCTCCTCCATCCGTGCCAGGTCGCTGGAGTCCAGCACGAAGAGGAGCCCATGGGCTGCGCTGTAGTGACTGCGCCAGGCGCTGCGGGAGCGCGGGGCCCCGGGCAGGTCCAGCAGGGTCACCTCGAAGCGCTCCACCCTCAGGCGGGTCTGGCCGGGCTGTGCCGTGGGCAGCACCTCGCTGGGCAGCGCTGTGAGCAGGAGAGGGCAGAGAGCCGGTGCAGTGAGCCCGCAGCATCCCTGTGCTGTGTGCCTCCTGCTCCCGATCCCACTGCCGGCAGCAGATGGGGCTTGGTCCTTCAAGGCTCAAGCTCTTGGTTGCAAAGGACCATAAAGCTGCTGCCTCCAGCCAAGGCTGGCTCTGGGGCAGTGCAGCTCCTTACCTCTGTCTAGGTCCATGATGACGGAGGTTTTCCCAGCGTTGTCCAGCCCCAACACAAGGAGTGTGACCTTCCTGTGGAGTGACAACGGGATGTACGCATCCCAGAGAAAGGCTGTGCTCCCTTGGGGACCACTGACCACTGCTGGCTCCAGGGCTTCTATGATTAACTCCTACCCCAGGACAGAGGCAGGATGGTGACACAGGCTACGGATGAGCTGAGGATGAGGGCAGGCACAGGCTGCTGGAACCCCTCCCAGCACAACGGGACAGCCACAATGGGGAGCCTTCAACGTGCTATGTACAGCAAGGATTCCTTTTCATATCACAGAGGATTAAGCAATGATATACACAAGCCAAAATGATTGCTCCTTACACGCAAACAGTTAATGATTGCTCTTTGTGCCCCTCCTTGTCAGAGGGCTGGGGGTTCACGCAGCCAGGGAGAGGTAGCAAGGACATTTTATGAGCATCTGCCTGGGCTCAGGAGGTTTTTCCTGCTGCTAAACCACCCTGTTTGGTCTGCAGCGATGCACAGAACATTTCCCCTGGTGTTGAGAAGCCTCAGCAGCGATTCCCAGTGTTGTTTGCTTCCTTAAACACACTGTGGGTGTGCCAGCCCTGCTGCTGGCATTACAGCAACGTGTCCTGGTTGGCAGGACAAGGCCATAAACCCTCTCACTGCTGCAGGGTCTGCCCAGGCTGGGGCAGCGCCATCCCCAGGGAATTAACCCGGGTCTCCCAACACATGCAAATCCCAGCCTGCTTTGGGTTGGAAAGGACCTCAAAGCTCCTCCAGCTCCAACCCCTGCCACTGGCAGGGACCCCTTCCACTAGAGCAGCTTGCTCCAAGCCCCTGTGTCCAACCTGCCCTTGAACACTGCCAGGGATGGGGCAGCCACAGCTTCTCTGGGCACCCTGTGCCAGCGCCTCAGCACCCTCACAGGGAAGAGCTTCTGCCTAAGAGCTCATCTCAGTCTCCCCTCTGGCAGGTTAAAGCCATTCCCCTTGGCCTGTCCCTTGTCCAAAGCCCCTCTCCGGGTTTCCCTTCAGGAATCCACATCCTCCCTGGCTTTTCCAGGAAGCCGCTGACACCGCACAGGGGGAATCCCACTGGCAGTGCTCCCACCCCTGCCTGCCCAGCTCCTGCCTGTGAGGACACACGTGTGCCTTGCTCCGCAGCTGGGGTCAGTCCCCGCAATGAGCACAGCTCTGCAGTGCTCCTGCATCAGTGCCCTCACTGATAAACTCATGGATAAATCCCTCCGGGAATCCCCAAGGAGAGCACACAGGGACCTACCTGATGGGCTCCTGTATGGCCTGCAGCCACGACCAGCAGTGGGAGAAGAGGTGGAACATGCTCCGTGGGGAGGGCTGGCTTCTCTTCAGCACCTATGAAGTGAGGAGCCTGCTGTGTCCCCATGCTTCATCCTCTTCTGTTCTCCACATGTCAGGGAGCACCTCACCCCATTCCCAGCCCCACTGGCGATGCCCCATGGGTCTGGACCCCCATCAGCCCCTTCTTGCATCCAAGCAGCCTCTTACCTTCTCGTCCCTGCTGTGCTGGCCTCTCACATCCCCTTTGCTCAGCATCTGCTTAAACCTAATCTGGATTTAAATGGTTTACTCTTCGCAGCTTCCCTAATCCCAGTGGGTCGTCCCAGGCCGGTGGCCACTGGGACATGGAGTGCCATGGGGCTGCCCACCACATTGGGTGGCATGGCACAGCATGGCACAGCACTGCATTACCCACCTGGCTGCTTTGTGTCTCCATCAGTGGCTTAAGTGGCAGGGACGTGGCCTGGCAGCCATGGGATTGTCAGATGAGTTAATGCCTGCTCTATCCAATAGTGCCCCTGGCTTCTTGCTGCCTAATCCCTGTGTGGATGCTTCTCTGTGGCCCCACATGGCGTGCACGGCTCCATTGCCCACCCTCTGTGCCAGGCTGTGAGACATCACTGCTCACTGCTGGTCCTTCATGCTAATGACGCACACCCTGAGCATCAATAGGTCCTGTGCTGCCTGCAAGAGGAACACCAACCAGCCCAAGCAGGCACCTGGCTGGGAGCAGGGAGCTGGTGGGGACCCTCAGACAATGGGGCAGGGAATAAAAAGCTCAACATGAGCTGGCAGTGTTCAAATCCAGGTTGGACAGGGCTTTAAGGTCCCTTCCAACCCAAACCGCTCCATGACTCCATGATTCTATGACCCGAGACCTTCCAAAGCCACACTGGGGACCAAACAAGGATCCCACCAGCTCACCTGGGTCTGTGCTAAACCACCCAGCGCCAGCAGCACTACCTTGACCATCAGAGCCTCAGCCACGTGCCAAGGATGCTGAGATGCTTCGAGGTATCCCACAGCTCCTTGGTGACCCAGGGAGCAAGCCCAAGCACAGCCCCTCACCGCAGCCTCACACACTGCACTGGGTGAGGAGCTGCCCAGAGCCACACCATGGGCAGGGAGCCGCTGGTGGTTAATGATTGATGAGGTTCCTGCACCGTATCACAGCCACACACAACAATCTTTGGGGCTGTTGTTCACCCCATGCTGCTGATGGGACACAGCCCTGTCCCCAGTCAGCTCCTGTTATGTTGGGAGCAGTTGTTCCCATTATGGGACCAGCAGCAGTGCCAGGTTTGCAGGAAGCTTTTTGCTGTACCAGAATTAGCTGCACCAGGGCCAAAAGGACTTGCTGGAAGCGATAACGCCTGCCTTTGCACCTAGGGGTAGCACTGCCAGTGAGAGCCAGGCAGGGGCCGGGAAGAGGTATGACCAGAGGATGTTATCCATAGGGATTGCCACGTGTCAGGCAGCCCTGGAGGCACGCACAGCCTCCTGAGGGGCAGCAAGAGCTGGTGTCCCTCCAGCGCCAATGGATTTCCAGAGCAATGGGTGCTCTGCTGCTGTTAACACAAGTGCCCCGAATCCCTGGTGCCAGCGACTGGGAACCCCCGGGAGCCTGGAGCAGCTCCAGGTCACCTCCCCACGTACCACAATGGGCACAGAGGCTGGGAAACCCTCCAAACCCATCCCAAACCTGGCAGAACCCTCCCTTGAATCCCAAGTGGTGGCGTGAGGGCCATGCCCAGCTCCATGGGCTCAGGTTGCAGAGCAGAGACTGGCCCTCATCCCATACAGACACGCAGAGAGCAGAGGGAGCCCCTCATCCAGCACGGCAGGGACCCCCCGGGCAGTGCCAGTGGGTACCCGCCGCCTGGGTTTCCTTGGTGACTGTTGCCAGGTGAGAAACTCCGAGGCAGAATCTATCCTCTTGGTGGATAACTGGAGGTGTTCCTCGCTGGAGCCATCACCGGAGCCCCCCAGGGAAGGCTGTGCCCGGGGCACTGGGGCTGCTCAGCCCCTGGCATCGCTTCCCGGAAGGCAGCACGTGTTTTGGGGCTATTTCTGCCTCGCTGGAGTGCCGCGGGCGAGGGAAGGAGGCGAGAGCACAGGACGGAATTGGAGCACAGATGGACACGGGCTGGCGGGCTGCCCTGCCTTGGCTTCACTAGACCCTGTGAGTATGTACCCGAGCTGGCGTCAGGAACCCCGATGAGACCCCAAGGTGAGGGGCTGAGTGAGGGGGACGGCAGTGGCAGAGATGGGGAGCTTGCACATGAGGAATGATGGCTTGCAAGGGAAAGCAGTGACCAGTGCAGTGCTATGGGGGCTGCCTGTAGCATTTATCGTGGGGTGATGAAAGCCGAGGTGATGGCAAGGACAATAAAGCCTGGCAGGAATATTTCCAAGCTGTTCTGCTTTGCTTGGGATCGCATCGACTGTGGCCAAAAAAGCAGGGCGAGGGCATGCCCAGCCTTTGGGGAGGGACTCATCTCTCTGTTGAATGCCTCCGAGGCGGCACACGAAGGCAGCGCCGAGAGATGCGCCGTCCCTTTAAATCCCAGCACGGCTCTGGTGGTTACCGATAACCCGGATCGTACGAGCTCCTAAATCCCAAGAGCTAATTACAGACGAAGGCCCCGCGGTCAGGCTGGAAATGCAAGATAATTACAGCCTGTGCCACGCAGACCTGGTGGCAATGGGCACCGGGGGTGTTTGCTGGCACGGTGGCAGGGAGTAAAGCAGGATTGCACCATGGCTTCCACACCGGCACCAAGCACAGTGGAATCCGGTTGTGTTCCCCACCACCAGCCCAGCAACCACTCTCTGAGCTATTTTAGGCACAGAAAGTTGTTTTTCTAGAGCTCTCTTTGCTCCCCCTCCATCACTACCACCACCCCGCAGCAGGCACAGGCACAGGGGAGGTGTGTGCAGGGAGCTGGGTGCTTCTAACCCCATTTCCAGATGGGTGCTTCCCAGCCAGAGCACACACAAATTCCCAGAAGAGGCTTGGATTTGACTGGGGTCTGTGTCATTCCCTGGCGCCTGCGGAGGATGCCAGCTTTATGATGCCCCTTTGAAGGCTACAAGCCCTACCTAGGCTCCTACAGTGGTTTTGCTGAGAGCATTACAGTGCAGCGAAGGAGAGCGTAACCCATCCCTCCGGCCTGCCAGGATGCCTGGGCATGTGCAGTGCCTCCTGGCTGGGTTAGCAGGGTGAGCTGTATACTCTTACAGGAGGCGGGACCAGAGGAATCGGTTAATTAAAGTCATTTTAACCCTTCCTTCCCTGGTTTACTGTTACAGCATCACCCGGTGCCTGAGCTGGGACTGTACCCAAAGAGGCACCACCTATAACTATCGCAAACACCTATAAATGTGTTGAAGTTACCTTGAAGATGGTAACTCTTTCCTCGTTAAAGAATTGAAGCCAGGAGTGGCTTGGCCCATGCCAGAGGAGCACAGGGTGCCTGCTTTATGGGCCTAGCACTGCCGCGAGATACAGAGGGATGAGCTCCTCAGGGCAGCCATGAGTTTATATCCCAGCAGGATAAGGGGGAGAAGCTGCATGAGGAACTGGGCTGGTAAAAGCAGTCTCATGATGAAGTAAATGGAAAGAAATATTTCCCCAACCAGAAACTATTCCACAGACAGCTGGGGCAGGAAAATAGGCAGCTGAGTTACTGAGGCAGCGATGCAGAATCCAAACAGCTCAGGCTGTCAAAACCAGCAAAGCTATTTCCAAACTAAGTAAAGCATTCCCGGCTCAGAGATTCCTGGGAACACGGTGAGGTCCCTGCTCAGGGAGTGCGGAGCCCGGGAACACTGGTTTCCATCTCATCCAGCACGTCCTCGCCATCGCTCCATGCTGTTTAATCCTCCTCGGAGCGTGTTGCCGGGGTGGTTTGGGGCCGAAAGGGCAGCGTGGTCCCCACACCCCCTGCTCCACGCTATGTGCTGGGCTATATTTGGGAAGCCGGCACCGTGCGCTTGGCTCCGAGAGCCGCTCCGGGTCCTAGTGCGGTGCGGCAAGGACCGGAGTGCAGAGCCCGCGGGCTGCGATCCTACCTGGGCTCTTTAAGGGCTCTGGCAAGGAGCTGCCTCCCATTCCCATTTCTTCTCCTTTTACAGGAGCTGAGCCGCCAGGCATGTGTAAAGCACACACGGCTATTTTCAGAGCTGGAGCCTGCTCCCACCCCACGCTCAGCCCAGGCTCTCATAGGCATCAAATCCCGGCAGGCAGACACCCCTGCCACAGCCCCGTGTTCAATGCGTGTGAACACCGGGACTGACAAAATAATGCAGGCTGGGATTAAGAAAACAATGGAGCTGGGATGCTCTCCAGCACTGACATCCAGCACTGGTGGCAGGACTTTGGGAACCCCATGGCAGGCGGTTGGAACTGGATGAGCTTTAAGGCCCCTTACAACCCAAACAGAAGTGAACTGCGACCCATTGAAACCCCTTCACTTTCCTAAGTGGTCCTAGAGATGCCAGCACAGTCCCCGTCTGTTTGGCACCTTGGCTTATATCCTGATGGGCACTTCCATGCTAGTTCTGCATCACATTCACCCCATCCAGCCCCAGTTCTGCTCCAGGGTTCTGGCCCAGCATCCAGGCACTGCAGATGGGGACACAAGGGTGGGATATCCTTCAGTGTCACTAAAGCCGTGCTGGGATTGCAGGCAGAAGAACGGGTCCAGGGAGCGGCGGTGGCAATGGGGACAGGGTGTTTGGTGCTATCTGTGACACAGGGAGTGTTTATGGCCTGCTGTTTACACCGCGGCCAGGTAGGGTTAGGCTGGAGGGGTGACTCACAGCGTGCACCAGAACACAGCCCGCTGCTTGGGTCAGAAAATGGGATAATAGCTGGTGTGGGAAGCGCGGTGAGGCTTCATCCCGCCATTCCCATCATGGGCGCCGGCGCTCCCTGAAGCAGGTCTGGAATTCTTGAGTGCTTAAACAATTGCTCATTTCATCACGAAACAAGGGAAGATGAAATCATCAATGGGATGAGTCGGAGCCCAGGCATTGCTCAGCCGAGGGCTTGGTGCCCTGCCAGGCTCCTGGGGGATGCTTTTAATTTGGATAAATGGAAGTTGCATAAATGGTGTGAGTTGCCCCTTGCTCTGCTACTACAGAGGTGTGGGCACAGTTGGCAGTGCCCTGTCACTGTCTGAGTGCCCATCCAGGCCTATGCGCAGCTCCCATCCGGGTATCCACAGCATCCGGCTCCTTCCTTTGGATGCTGTTCCCTTTGCCCTCTGTCCCACTGGGGTTCTTTTTGGAGAAGCTGTTTCCAAAACCAGCTGGAAAATACATGATTGTCATACCAGAGCTGAGCAATGACACGTGGGTCCCTGTCTGCGCCGGTCAGGCCAGTCCCTGTGAGCTCATGGTGTTTGTGGCTTCCCAAAGCAGCTCCTCAGCTGCTTGGAAGGAAAAGTGCTGAGACCGGGATTGCTTCTGAGTGAGAGCTGCCATTGGGGAGACGCAGCCTTGGAGGGCTCAGATGGTTTCATTCCCAGCTTTGCCACTGATAAGCCCGGTAAAAGAGGGGGAACTTGTGTGGGGGGCTTGGGAGGGTTCATGCTTTTGGCTTGTATGGGGCTGGGTGAGTGATGGATGCAGCGTGGGCACCTCCCTGTGAGAAGGTCTGGCTGCTGAGGGATTTAAAAGCTACCTAAGACTGGAAGTCTGCCTAAATCAGGGGAAAACAGCTGACCTCAAACACTCCGTGCCTTGTCCCACCTCTCCCAGACAGCCAGCGTGTGCCCAGGCTGGACTGAGTAACCTGGCAGGCAGCGCATGCTTGGGAAGGCAGCACATGGGCATCATGGTGCCAGCACCACCGCTTGTGAGGGAAAGGCAGGGGTGAGGGTCTCAGTGCATGATGGGCAGAGCAGGGACCTCATGGCTGCGTGGTGACTGAGGTGTGGGGCTCAGCTTGCTGCCCTGGGCTGAACCACAGACACAGGGGATGTGGGGCTGAATGGTGGGCTCAGCAAAGGCTCCATCAGTGAGGTCATATATCCCATCACCTTGAAAGTGTGTCCTTGAAGGCAATGGGAAAAGCACCCTGTTGCTCAGCTGTAGGACAGTGTGGTCTTTACTAATTCCTACCTGGAGCTGGGAGCATCCAGGATGCAAGAGCCACATCTCTGCTGTAACACCCTCCCCAGACTTCGAGACCCACCCCAGCTGCCTGCAGACCCAAAGGGATGCCCCTGCTGCAGCTCAACTTGCTTAATACCAGCCTGCTCCCTGCCCCGTGGTGGGACCCCTCTGTCTCTAGGGATGAGAGCCCTTGCCTGGGTGGCCCCCCCATGTAGCGGCACTTTGGGGTGCTGATGGCTGCCAGGACACAAGGGAGCCAGGACTTCGCAGCGAGGTC
Organism: Pezoporus wallicus; assembly: GCF_028554395.1. NCBI lineage: Eukaryota > Metazoa > Chordata > Aves > Psittaciformes > Psittacidae > Pezoporus > Pezoporus wallicus. The sequence goes on along the minus strand of NW_026635510.1, from coordinate 120,133 downwards.
CCAGGGAGGATGCTTGGGGGCTGCAGGGGGGGCTGGCAGGGCTATGGCTGATGGGGTTGTGGGTGCTGCTGGGGTGCCCTGGGCTGGTGGGGTGGTTTGGGGTGGGGGTCCTGGCCGTGTTGGGGATGTCCTGGAATGGGGGCACCCGGCAGAGGCAGGGAAGGAGGATCCTGGGATAGGGGCGCTGGGGCTCCTCGGGCAGGGGCCTCCACACGGGTGGGCACCCCGGTACCGCACCGGGAGGGTCCCTGCCCGGGGTGTCCCGCCCCCTGCTCCGGTCGGGGCGGGCCCTTAGGGCTGCCGGTGCGTCCCGTCCCCGCCCCGCCGGGCTCGGCTCGGCTCGGCGGGGCCGGGGCAGGGAACCCGCGGCGGCACGGAGCGGCGGGGGAGCCCCGCTCCGCCCTGAGCGCGGCTCCTCTCCCCTCTGCAGCCCGGGATGTGGCCGCGGCGGGGCTGAGCGGCCGGGCCGGGGCCGCGATGGACGGCCCGAGCGGGGGCTGCCCTCCCGCCGCCCCGCTGCGGCCGAAGCTGCCGCTCGGCATCGTGTTCTCGACGGCGCTGTTCTGCGGGGAGAGCGCGGCCGCCGCCGTGCTCTGCTTCTCCTACAGCCACTCCGACGACCGCTTCTGGCTGGCGCTCACCATCTTCTTCATGCTCTGCCCGTCCGTGCTGGTGCAGCTCACGCTCATCTTCGTGCACCGCGACATCAGCCGCGACCGGCCCCTCATCGGGCTCATGCATCTGCTCCAGCTCGGGCCCATCATCAGGTGAGCGCAGCGGGGATGCGGGGACCCCCGGCAGGGATGCGGGGATACCCTATAGAGATGAGGGGACACCCCCCCAGCAGGCACCGGGTGAGAGCAGGGTCTCTCCCGGCAAGCCCGGAGCTGCTCCTGATGTGTCCCCATCCTGTTCCTCCCTGGGGGCTCTGCTGCTCCTGTCCCATGGGGGTCTTGTGCTCGGCCACCTGCACCCGGTGGTGCCACGGTCCTCCCCAGGGGTTGCTGCCTGCTCTCCTCCAGGCACGACTCGGCTCTGCCAGCCTGTTGCATCTCAGCTGCTCTAAAGGCTCTTCCTACTGCTGCTTCCTGCAGCCCAACTGCTCCCTTTGCCTCTGGGTTTTGTTCTGTTCTTGCTTAGGCTGGGAGCACAGATGTAAATCCTGGCTGCGTGCTTGAGGTGACAGGGGTCCTGCCCCCCCCCTCCAAAGGTCCCCAGTCCTGGTGCCAGCTTTGGGCCGTGGAGAGAGGGGCTTGGTGCAGGAGTGGGGCTGGTGTGGAAGCTGGGGTCCGCTGAACCATGCTGGGAGAGGAGGTGGGTGTTGCACAAGCCAGAGAAGTGCTGATCTCTCACTGCTTGGGAATGCTGTGGAGCCTCCCTGGGCTGTGCCACCCCGGGCACCCTGCTCCATGAGAGCACACAGAGGGTGCTATGGGCAGCATGGCAGAGCCACCATCTCCAACGGGTCCTGCCCCAAGGGCACACTTTGGGGCACACCATGGCCTGTACCACACTTCCTGTGGCACCAGGAACAAGCAGGGTGCTGGAGACATCCTTGTTGTGATGTTTCATCTTCAGAGGGTACCGGGGAGCCTCACCTCGGTGCCATCAGCCATTTGATGGGCTGTGGGGGCACATCAGCCCATGCTGACCCATGGTGATGCATCAGATGATGATGATAGTACTTGGCCACTTGCAAGAGCCAGCCAGAGATGCTCAGGGAAGGCTGCTCGCTGGGCTGGTAATGGAGCTGAGAAGGTCTGGCAGGGCACTGGGACTGCTGGGACTGCTCATGGAGCCAGACTTTATGGACTGAGCCGTTTTCCCATTAGAGGTTGCAGTGAGCCATGAGCGTTGGCCTCATCTGGCAAGAGAACGTACCCAGAAACCTCATTCCATTTGGGTCTGAAACAGAGCAACTTCTGCTGCCCTAATGAGCACTCACAGATAATTACATCCCATTGGCCCCAGAGCCAGCTCATCCCTGGGTGGGAGCCAAGCCTCTTGGATGGGTCCTCCTCTGCTGATTGCCTCCAGCCCGTGCACCCCACTGCATGGCTGTGTGTGGAGGGGAGGGGGGTCCTCCCTCGTGGCAGGAACCCACATCCCCTGCGCACACATGAGGGTGTCCTGCGGGGAAGCGGTTGCGGAAGCGCTCTCTTATCTCTCCATGGCACACACAGCTTCACCCTGCGCTCCCCTTCCTGCCATCCCCACCAAGGAGGAAACGTAGAAGCCTTCTACAAGAGGAGAGATCAAAAGTGGTATCAGAAGCTTCTCTCACCTCTGCTTAGAGGAAGGCATGCTTTTTGTGTCAGTGAGGGAAACGGAGCCCAAGAGTGATGAACAACTTCCTGTAGCTCTCATTCTGAGAAGAGCTACGGTTTTGTACCCTGGATGCTGCCCTTCTTGCATCAGTTGTTGCATCCCTCGCTGGGGTGGTTGTTGTCCCCCTGCCCTACATGCTTCACCCTGAGTGCTGGAGCAGAGAAGTGACCACCGGGCATCCCCACGGTCCTGGTGTGACCCTGTCCTCATCCTGATATCCTGCCCTCATCCTGACATCCGAAGGCCAGGGACTGCCCGCAGCACTACTGAATGCTCACTCACATCATTTGGGCTGCTCTCAGCAGGGTCAGGGTCCATCCAGCACTGGGTGAAGAGGGTCTGGATGCACTGGGGGGGGGGCACATGAGGCTGTGGGTGACACTGCCACATCCTTGCAGGTGCATGGAGGCTCTGCTGGTGTACTGCTGGTCGGGGAGGCAGGAGGAGCCCTACGTCACCATCACCCGCAAGCGGCGGCTGCGGAAGGGCTACGAGGTGGAGATGGAGCAGGAGATGGGTCACTCGGAGCGGCGCCTGGCCACGCACCGCAACGCCTTCAAGCGCATGGCGGTCATCCAGGCCTTCCTGGGCTCCACGCCGCAGCTCAGCGTCCAGCTCTATATCAGCATCCTGGAGAAGTACGTCCCTGCTGCCCGAGGTAAGGGTGCCTGGTGTGTGGGGACCCACAGGGACAGGCCCCATAGCTATGGGTGGTGGTTGGCGTCCCACAGAGCTCTGCGGGGATGGTGGCCACTGGATAACGTGGAGCACGACCTGCACTCATCCATCCCTGGTTTGCTTTTCCCACTCTGTGCTCTCCACCTGGATGTGACGCTTGGGAAAGCGGGAAGAGCTGGACATGCTACTCCCAGCCCTGCTGCTCACAGATATCTGCACTACAGGGCCATCCATGCACCCAGTGGCCTGTCCCATGAAAATGCCATGTCCCTGCCCCACGTTGCTCCAGTCTGCAGCAGTTGTTGTTGTTTTCCAGCCAGCTACATGCTCTGGCTTCCTCACAGCCCCTCTATTGGATCTATTTCCAATGACAGAAATAGATCAAGTAGAAATAGATGGAAATAGAATAGAATGCTCTGGGTTCCTCACAGCCCCTCCGTTGGATCTATTTCTGCGCCTCTCCCAACAGCCGCAGCTCCCAGTCCCGCGCTTCCACTCCCAGGCTCCTTTGCCTGCTCCCAGGATGTTTATGAGCTCGGGGCTGGATGTGCCGGAGCAAGCTCTTAACTCCCACTTCGGCATGCTGCTGAGCCAGACACGCAGGAGCTCTTGCACCACAGCGGTGCAGCGCCTGGGGACGGAGCTGCCCTCACCAACCTACTCTGTGGCCGGGCTGGGAGCCCAGAGCTGTGCCCATGGAAGAGTGAACATGGGGGATGCCCCATAGAGACCCCCTCCTTGGCCATATCCCCCTGAAAGGGTGTTTTAGGGAATGGAAGCATCAGAGGGAGGATGAGCACCAGTGCCCCTCCAGCAGCAGATGCAGGAGGTGAATCCAGGTTGGCACATTCCAGGTCATTCCCTTGCAGCTCGGGTGCCTGAGCTCAGTCCTGCATCTCACAGCCATCACCACTGGCATGGCACAACTGGGACCAGATACTTCCCATTTGTTCCATTGCAGTTTTCCTGGCTGCAGTGAATGGGAGCAGCTGCCAATGTTCCGTATGAATGATCTTCATCCTGAATGATAAGACTAGGGGTGATGAGTGCAAACTTAAACAGGGGAAGTTCAGGTTAGATATAAGGAGGAAGCTCTTTACTGTGAGGGTGATGAGGCACTGGAATGGGTTGCCCAGGGAGGTTGTGAATGCTCCATCCCTGGTGGTGCTCAAGGCCAGGTTGGACAGAGCCTTGGGTGCCATGGTTTAGTGTGAGGTGTCCCTGCCATGGCAGGGGGTTGGAACTGGATGACCTTAAGGTGCTTTCCAACCCAAACCATTCTCTGGTTCTATGATTCTATCTTGCCCCTGGATGAGGCCGGCTCTCGAGATGCTCTTGGGGTGAACGGTGGGCTACAGTCCCCAGCGCTGCCTGACTGCTCTGTCCTCTCTCTTTGCAGCGGTCCTCATGGGCATCTGCCTCGTGTCAGTCACCTACGGAGCCCTCGTCTGCAACGTCCTGTCCATCCAGGTCAAGTACGACGACTACAAGGTCCAGCTGCGGCCGCTGGCCTTCCTCTGCATCGTGCTGTGGCGCAGCCTGGAGATCTCCACGCGCGTGGCCGTCCTCGTGCTCTTCAGCACCGTCTTCAAGCACTGGATCATCCCCATCGCCCTGGCCAACCTGCTGATCGTCTTCTTCATGCCTTGGGTGCAGTTCTGGCGCAGCGGCACCCGCCTGCCCGACAACATCGAGAAGAACTTCAGCCGCGTGGGCACCGTGGTGGTGCTTTGCGCCTTCACCCTCCTCTACGCCAGCATCAACATGTTCTGCTGGTCAGCCGTGCAGCTCAAGCTGGCTGATAGGGACCTCATTGACAAGTCCCAGGACTGGGGCCGCTTGGCTGTGTACTACGTGGCACGGCTGATGGAGAACACGGCCCTCGTCGTCCTCTGGTACTTCTTCAAGACGGATGTCTACGAGAACGTCTGCACGCCGCTGCTGGTGGTGCAGCTGCTCCTCGGCTACTGCCTGGGCATCTACTTCATGCTCCTCTTCTTCCAGTACCTGCATCCCTGCCGACAGCTCTTCCAGCACAACGTTGCTGACTTCTTGCACTGTGTTTGCTGTCGCCGGCGCCCGTCGGGGACCCCTCTGCACCTCGAAGCACCGTATGAGCCTGGTGTGAGGCACAGCATCGTCTGAGGGACAGCCAGCACCCGGCTATGGACGCAGAGATGTGCTGGCAGACGTGGCACAGACCAAGCACTGCTGGCCCTTGGTCCCTGCACATCCCACAGTGCCATGGGGACAGGAACGTGTGTGTGCCTGCCGCGCACATGGACACAAAGGACTTTGGGATGCTCAAACTGCCGCTGCAAGCAGCCGCTGTGCAGTGCACAGCCCTATAGGTGCCCTGACACCCCAAGCTGCCCGCTGCGGTACACACAGTGACCCTGGGGACACGGGGCCAGCGGGACTGTTTTAAGCAGTAAAGAACCTCTGCTGTGGCTGCGTGTCCGGGTGCTGGCACTGACTCATGTGAGGGTGGGACCATCACCGTCGCGCCGGGGCTGGCATGGGTGCACACCCATTGATTGTGCTCACAGGTACCAAGCAGGGGCTGTGCCAGTGGGTACTGGGGTAAAGGGGGAGCCCCACAATGGAGCCGGGAAGAGGCAGGAGCATGGCAGGACAGGGGCCTGCCTCATCCTGCACCTCCCTCAGCGTGGCCATGGCTGCGGGCCAGGCGCGAGGCGGTGAGGAGCAATCCTGCCCAACCTGTTCCTCCAGGCCCCAGGTGCTGTTCCCAGCCAAGCACCCAGCACCGCAGGGCTCAGGACGCTGCAGTGGAGGGCAGGCAGGAGAGGAAGGGTGGCTGGCACAGCAGCAGGGATGCTGATGTGACCCGGGCATCCCGGTGCCAAATCAGGAGTGTGCCACCCCCCTCCCCAGCATCCTTTGTGGGGTCAGCTCAGTTAGGAGGATGCTGGTGCCAGGCTGAGGGCGCTCATGGAGGTGCAGCACCGCTGGTGCTCAGTCTTAATTCACCCACCCTGGAGTGGATCCCTGGGTTGGATCCTGGCATCAGCACAGTGCTGGGATGCTTCTCCTCCTCCTCCAATGGTTTCTTGTAGCAAAGAGGCAGTGAAGGCTGGTGAGGAAGGCCGGGAGCAGCACAACAGAGCTGAACCCTCTGCACCTTCCTCCCACCAGGAAATTCCCTTCAGAAAAGCCCATTTTGTCCCCAAATAGTGCAAACATGCACAAGGAGCACCCTGATGCCCTGCAGCACCCAGCCATGGTGCCATAGGGAACCCCTCCACGGTGACTGTACCCATCCGGCGCAGGGGACTGATGTCAGGGCTGTCTGCCTGGGTCAGCCCTGCCTTCCTGGAAGGCGGCCTTTGAAACCAGCCCGCATTTCCTCAAAGGCTCCTCAGGGGAAAGTCCCTGAGGAGCTGCTCCCATGGCCGGGGCTGCCGCTGCCTCCATAAAGCCCCGGGCAGGCAGCACCGGACCTGACAGTGCACCATGGGCAACTGGCTGGTCAACCACTGGTTCTCTGCTGCGGTCCTCGTGAGTGTGTGGGGCTGGGGACAATGCAGGGGGCTATGGGGAGCATGGGCTGGGGGGATCGCAGGGGGAAAAGGGGGCTGATGGGCAGGGAGAGACAAGCATCCCCTCTGCTCAGCCAACCTGCAAAGCACCGGTGGCCAGGAAGGGATGGGGCTCCTAAAGCTTAAGGAAAGGGGGGATCCTGAGATAAAGCTTAAAAATGGCATCACTTGCCTGGCTGCTTTGGTTGGGAATGTCTTCTCCCCATGGGAAAGCAGAAAGCTCCTGTGAGAGCCTGCACTAGGTGATGGTGGACACTGTGGATGACTGGTGCTGTGTCACGGCATCACTGGTGTTATGGGGCTCATCTGGGTGGCACTGCTTGGAAGGAGCTGCAAGTGCATGAGAAACGGGGATGTGCAGCTTAAAATCATGGAATGTGTTGGAAGGGACCTTAAAGCTCATCCAGTTCCAATCCCTTGCCACTGGCAGGGACACCTTCCACTGGAGCAGCTTGCTCCAAGCCCCTGTGTCCAACCTGCCCTTGAACACTGCCAGGGATGGGGCAGCCACAGCTTCTCTGGGCACCCTGTGCCAGAGCCTCAGCACCCTCACAGGGAAGAGCTTCTGCCTAAGAGCTCATCTCAGTCTCCCCTCGGGCAAGTTAAAGCCATTCCCCTTGGCCTGTCCCTACAGGTCCTTGTCCCAAGCCCCTCTCCAGGTTTCCTGCAGCCCCTTCAGGCACTGGAGCTGCTCTCAGGTCTCCCCTTCAGGAGCCTTCTCTTCTCCAGGCTGGACCAGCCCAGCTCTCATCCGGTCATCTTCACTTCTTTAAACTACTTAAAGAAAACAACACAAGACAGAGGGGCTTTGGGAGCTCTCTGTGGCTGTGAGAGAGCTGCTGTGGGGTGCAGCAGGGTTGGGCACGGGCTGGCAGTGCCATGGGGCTGAAACTTCCTCCTCCCAGCGTCTTCCCCATGCAGCCCCAACCACCCTTGGGATATGCACCCGCTTTTCCTCCTTCCTTATCAGGGTGATGCACAGGGCTGCAGTGACCCAATGGTCCTTTTGCCAGACTCATCCTCCCCACCTTTGTCCCCATGTGCTGCTGCAGCTCATATGGAGCAGGAAGGGCTGCACTGTCCTGATGCACCCTCATGCTAGGGGCAAAGGGGGGTCCCTCATGAGGCCGCGGCTTGTCCCCGCAGGCAGCCTGGCTGGGCATCAACATCTTCCTCTTCACTTACTACTTCCTGTTCTTCGACCGGGATGCGCGGTATTTCTACACCAGGGCCATCCTCGGGGTAAGGTTTTCCCCTGCAGCAACCATGCCCCTTCCTTGTCCTGCCCTCTCCCAGCCTGCTCCATCCCAGTCCACAGCCCATGCTGGTCCCTGTCATGTCTCAGCCCAGCATCACCCCCTCCCAGTCCTTCTCCTTGCATAGGATTGTATAGGTTGGATAAGACCTTTAAGATCACTGAGACCAACTATTCCCCAGCACTGCCAAGGCCACTACTAACCCATGCCACTGAGGGCCTCATCTACATGGATCTGAACACTTCCAGGGTTGCTGGTTCCACCCACTTCCCTTGGGAAGCCTGTTCCAATGCCTGACCACCCTTTGGGGGCAAAACTGCCCTTTCCTGGCTCAGCAGCACCCCTCTTCCCAGTCTCCACCCCAGCATCACTCCACCTCCCATTCCCCATGTCAGCATCGCTCAACCCCATCCCGCCCAAGCCCCATGCTGAGCAGCACGGCTGCAGGCAGACGTACCCAACCTGTGGCATGGAACAGCAGCGCTCATCCCTCCTCCTTCTTTCCCCAGTCCGCCTTGGCATGGGCTCGAGCATCAGCCAAGTGCCTCAACTTCAACAGCATGCTGATCCTGCTGCCCGTGTGCCGCAACCTCCTCTCCTTCCTCCGCGGGACCTGCTCGGTGAGTGCTCCACGGTGGCACGGCCATCCCCATCCCTATCCCCATCCCTATCCCCATCCCAAGCCCCTGCCTGTCCCTCAGTGCTGCCGGCGGACACTGCGGAAGCAGCTGGACCACAACCTCACCTTCCACAAGCTGGTGGCGTACACCCTGGCCCTGCTCACAGGTACTGCCCTGCGCAGGCTGGGGTATGGTGGGGACCGGGAGGTGACCATGCAGTGACTGCCTGTCCCCTGCCAGCCGTGCACACCATTGCCCACCTCTTCAACCTGGAGCGCTACAACGGCAGCCAGCAGGCCACGGACAGCAGCCTGCCCGCTGTCCTCTCCAAGATGCACCTGCAGGGCAGCAACAAGTGGCTGAACCCCATCCACTCCAACCAGACGGTGAGCGTGACCCTGGCATCCAGCTCCCCATCACCACCAGCCCCTGCATCCCTAACCCATCCTGCTGTTCCTATAGACCGTCGAGTACGTGACCTTCACCACCATCCCAGGGCTGACAGGGGTCATCATCACACTGGCACTCATCCTCATGGTCACGTCCTCCACCGAGTTCATCCGCAGGAACTACTTTGAAGTCTTCTGGTACACGCATCACCTCTTCATCATCTACTTTGCTGGGCTTGTCATCCATGGCATCGCGTAAGGCCCTGGGCAGCAGGGAGTTGGGGTCCCCATTCCCAGTTGGCTTCACGCATTGAGGCTAAACCCTGAACAAGGGGACATGAGCCGGGCTCAACCTTCATCTCCCCACAGCGGGCTGGTGCGTGGACAGACAGAGGAGAGCATCAAGGAGGTGCATCCACACCACTGCGCCCAGTACCTCACACACAAGGACAAGCACTGCAACCATGACTGCTGCAAGGACCCCGAGTTCGGGAGCATCCCTGCCGAGGTAGGGCAGTGCTGGGATGGAGGCAGGGGGAGAAGCTCTTCCCTTTCCCTTGGGATGCTCCAGCCCTTTGCTCTCCTCCATCCCACAGTCCTGGAAGTGGGTCCTGGCCCCTGTCCTCCTCTACATCTTCGAGCGGATCCTGCGGGTCTGGCGTGCGCGGCAGAAGGTGGTTGTCACCAAGGTGTGTGGAGCAGGAGCACGTGTTGAAGCTCCTTGCCATGATGGCCATGGGGAGATGGACAGGAGCCATTCTGGGTGCTGAGCCCCATCCCTCCCCATAGGTGGTGATGCACCCTGCCCGCGTGCTGGAGCTGCAGATGCAGAAGAAGGGGTTCCGCATGGAAGTGGGGCAGTACATTTTTGTCAACTGCCCCTCCATCTCCCTGCTGGAGTGGCATCCCTTCACCCTCACCTCTGCGCCCGAGGAGGACTTCTTCTCCATCCACATCCGAGCGGCTGGAGACTGGACCGAGCGCCTCATCGACACCTTCCAGCAGCAGAAGCTGGAGATGCCCAGGTAGGCTGCAGCCCACTCAAATGGGCTGATGTGGGGAGGCCCAGCTTCTTATCCAGATCATTCCCTGGCCAGGATCGAGGTGGATGGTCCCTTCGGCACAGCCAGCGAAGACGTGTTCCAGTATGAGGTAGCTATGCTGGTGGGAGCAGGTATCGGTGTCACCCCTTTTGCCTCCGTCCTGAAGTCCATCTGGTACAAGTTCCAGCAGGGTGACCAGACCCTCAAGACCAAGAAGGTACGGATTTTCCCATGGGAGCAGCGTGGGTTCGTTTGACACGTCATCCTTCCATCCCTCCTGCTCTGCTCTACTGCAAGCAATCCCTTTCTGCATCCCAGATCTACTTCTACTGGCTCTGCCGGGACACAGGAGCCTTTGCCTGGTTCAATGACCTGCTTGCCTCGCTGGAGCAGAAGATGGCCGAGTCGGGCAAGGCTGACTTCCTCACCTACCGCCTCTTCCTCACTGGCTGGGACACCAGCATTGTGAGTTGACCATGGGCAAGGCAGGGACATGGGGTGGCCCAGGAGAACCATGGCAATGGCTTGCAGGCAGTGGCGTATGGTGGGCATCAGCACTGGATGCTCCTCCATGGTGGGGGACCATTGCTGGGCCCAGGGGTGGTGGCAGGGTCCTCACTGCCCTGCTCTGGCCAGGCCAACAACGTGGCGCTGCGCTTCGACACTGCTGTGGACACAGTGACGGGGCTCAGGCACAAAACCATCTTCGGGCGGCCCATGTGGAACAGTGAGTTCACAGCCGTGGCTGCAGCACACCCCAGGTGAGAGCAGGGCAGGGGGCTGAGGGTGCTGGGGGCACCCATCCTCCCTGAGCCCTTACCTGGTGCTGATGCCCCCATGCTGTGTGCAGGTCGGTGGTTGGTGTGTTCCTCTGCGGGCCGGGGGCCTTGGCGAAGAGCCTGCAGAAGTCTTGCCACCAGCACTCCAGCCTGGACCCCAGGAAGGTCAAATTCTACTTCAACAAGGAGAACTTCTAAGAGGCAGCCAGAATGGGAGCCCCGCGGGCAGGGGACCACGCATCTCACCTCATCCCCCGTGCCTGGGGTAAGCATCTCCTGATGGGTACATGCACTGAAGCCAGGCGAGACAAGGCAAGAATCCTTCTCCATGAGAAACTTGAGGGTCAAAGACTGCTCGGCATGGATCCCCATTGATAAACCAGAGGCACATGCTGCGATGATGCTGCTGCAGCAGTGGGAAGAAGCAGGAGCACCCAGCAGGCTGGGCAGAACTGTGGGACGGGGAGGGGACATGGCTGTGCTGAGCAGGCACTGGGGATAAGCGTGTCCCTCCGGGTTTAAGCAGTCCTCTGCGTGAAAGGGCACATTAAACCTGATTTCATTTGCACTAAAGCCTCTGTGTAGGTACTCTTCCCCCCTCTGCTGCGCTCGGGGGAAGACCCCCACTGCAGTCCTGATCCGACTCTGGAGCAACAGCACAAGAGAAGAGGGACTTGCAGTTGGAGTGAGTCCAGAGGCCATGGAGATGCAAGGGCTGGAGCAGCTCTGCTCTGGAGCCAGGCTGAGACAGCTGGGCTGGGTCAGCCTGGAGAAGAGAACGCTCCTGAAGGGGAGACCTGAGAGCAGCTCCAGTGCCTGAAGGGGCTGCAGGAAACCTGGAGAGGGGCTTGGGACAAGGGATGGAGGGACAGGCCAAGGGGAATGGCTTTAACCTGCCCGAGGGCAGACTGAGATGAGCTCTTAGGCAGAAGCTCTTCCCTGTGAGGGTGCTGAGGCGCTGGCACAGGGTGCCCAGAGAAGCTGTGGCAGTGTTCAAGGGCAGGTTGGACACAGGGGCTTGGAGCAAGCTGCTCCAGTGGAAGGTGTCCCTGCTCATGGCAGGGGTTGGAGCTGGATGAGCTCTGAGGTCCCTTCCAACACAAACCATCCCATGATCCAAATGCAGCTCACACAAAGGCAACAAATCCTGCTCCAGCATATGCAGGGAAGAGGGAAAACCACCCTCCCCGAGCAGGCTGGAGTGGTATCCGATTGCTGTATCACTTACAGGATAGAAAGCCGAGCTCCCCACCCTGCCCTTTGCTTACCCCCTGTGGAGAGCTGTGAACAGCATGGCACATCAGGAATCCATCCTTGCTCTGGTGCTGGGAGAAGAGAGGAAGGCGAGTGGTTTGTATTAGCCTGGATGCTCCCAGAACCGAACAGTCCCATTCGGCCTTCATGAGAGACCAAACAAGGCAACCAGAGACATGACTTTATTCAAACCCTCCTCCCACTTTATTTCAAACATTCATAAAATATACACATAGGAAAACACAAAGATGAATGGGAAAGGAAAATGTGAGGGGGGGAGGAGAAACCTCTCCCAAACGCAGCATCAGCTCAGACAGCAACGGGAAGCAGCTGCCATGGAGCATCACCTTCACCACACACCAGCCAGTGCTGCAAGAAGGAAGCAGAAGAGTGAGCCCAGCATTGAGAGGAACAACAGAGCCCCACTTTGAGCTCTGGTTCACTGAAGGGGAGCAGGCAGAGGCTGGGTTAAGGACATCACCTTGTCACGGTGCTCCTGTGGACTTCTGGATTTGCTCCTTCAGAATGAGGATGCTCTGGCGCTGCTCCGGGGGCAGCATGGCGATCTGGTCTGCTGTCAGCTGCAGAACCTGCATGATCAGAGCTGCCTGTGGGGACAGGGGACAGTCAGAGACAGGGTTACCAGAGCCAGGAATGGCTGCTCCCACCACCGTGAGGCACATAGGAAGTGCTGCTCCCAGTGTCTCACCCTTTCGCTTTTGGCCTCTCACCTTCTCGTGATCCTGGGGGGTGACCTGGCTCTGCCCAGGGCTAAAGCCTCCGGGCTGACCAGCTCCCTGGACTCCTGCTCCGGGAATGCCTCCTCCCTGCATGCCTGCCCCTGCCATGTTAGGAACCTGTGAGCGCAAGAGATGAGGTAAGGACCAAGGAGTCTCTGGACTCAGCCATGTGAATAGAGGAACATAAAGCAGATGATCCAATGGACGCCCTCATGGCCAGCCTGAAGACACCAGAGCATGAAGACACATGGGTTTTATGAACTCTCCTGCTCCTCCAACTCCTGCACATCAAAAGGAGGTGGAGAGGCCCAAGCCCTGTCCTGTCCCCAACAGATGGGCAGTGCCTGTGGAGATGGGTGGATGCCCTGACTCCTTAAGAGCCACCAACCAAAGGCTTGCACTGCCAGAGGTGCTGCTGCTGCAGGATGTGATCAATCCCCACCCAGCCCCTATCTACAAGACACCACCAGCATCCAACTGAGCAGAGGTGCTGTGTGTACCTGGCGGGGCCCCTGCGGGCCACTGGCTCCCATGCTAAGCGGCCCAGGACCCTGTATCCCACCAGGCATGGGGCCACGCGGGTTGGGACCAGGCCCTCGAGGCTCCAAGCCCCGTTGCTCCATGACCCTGGCCTCCATAGCCCTGGCTTCCAGCACTCTTGGCTCCAGCCCTCGCGCTTCCAGGGCTCGTGCTTCCAGGGCTCGTGCCTCCATCACCCGGGGCTCCAGCCCTCGTGGTTCCAATCCTCGTGGCTCCAGCCCTCGGGGATCTCTCCCAACTGCAGAGGAAAGACAAGGCAAGATGTTGGAGAAAGCAGTGATGCAGGGAGTGTGGAGCAAGTCCCCTACCTCCTGTGTCTGGGAGCTAGAAGGTGCAGGCCTTGGGGCAGAGGGGACATGCCTGGAAGAAGACTTTTACCCCATGGGACTGTCCCTCCTTGCCCTGGAGTCAGTTGTTCCACTGCCCAAACCCCTTCCTGTGTCTCCTGCTGGGGCAGTGGGCTCCATTCTGACTCCTTGTCTGTGCTCTTTAAAGCCACCCATTATTTCATGCCCCCTCTCTCACCTCGAGCATCCATCAAGGGCCCCCGCGGCTCTCCCATCAGTGGTCGGGGTTCTCCCATGGGTCCCCCCCTCATCTCATGAGGGGGGCCCCGGCTGTCATGCCCAGGCATATGGTGCATAGGGGCTCCTTGGTGGGGCGGCCCAAGGTAACCTCTGACGCAGAGAGACGAGAAGAGCAAAGCAGGAGGAGGAGAAAAAGCGAGAGAGTTGTGAATCAGACTTGGCTGGCTTGGCACGGCCTGGGCAGAGTGCTGGGATGTGCCCCCGAAGCCGGGCGCAGGGGAGGAGGGTGAGGCTGGCACAGGGACAGGCGCTGTGAGCCCCATACCACAGGGCTGCTGCCACCACCCCGGGGATGCCCCGTCCCCGGGGAATCGGGCCAGCCCCCATGGGCAGCACCACACACGGTGCCATCCCTGTCCTCAGCGAGAGGTCACCCTTGGGCAGGGGATGGTGCCAAGAGCTCCTCTCCTTCCCTCTCCCCTCACCTGGGCTCCACTTCTCCAGTGACTGAGAGCAGGGTCCCTCCGCGAGGGTCATTCGGGGCATCTCCCAAAAGGCCTCGGGGCGGCGGGCCACTAGCAGGTAGAGGTCCACGCTGCATAGGGGCCCTCGGGTCTGGCATGGGCACTGCCAGGGAGACACACAAGAGCTCGTGAGGATCTGCATGACCAGTGCGGTGCTGACACTGTCCCCCAGTGCTCTTGGGGTCTGGGGCAGCCCCACACTGCTCCCCTGGTGCGGGTGGGTGAGCCGTGCTGACTGCCAAGGGGGCAGCCCCTCACACAGGGCCACAGCGCACCAAAACCCCTTCTCTGGCTGCTGGCTTCATCCCTCTCTGGCTCTGCCTCAGGGTTCTTATAGCTCCAAGTGGCCAAACTAAGCATGGGTGCCCCCATGGCAAGCCCTACAAGCACAGGCATCAAAACCCTGCTGATGTGGGGCCAGGAGCAAAGCAAGACCTGGTAGTGAGGTGTCAAAGGGGGCTGGATCCTAAACAAAGGTGCTCTCAAGCAGGCTCCCCGTTTCTACTAGTGCCTGGCCCTAGCCTGTTCTCTCCTCCAGCCCCAGAGGACGCCTTGCCTCCTCCTCTCAAGCAGGGCACACAGAGGGACCTGGCAGCCCCTGAGCACAGCGGAGGGAGCGCTGCTCTTTGCACACTCCACACGAGCTCCATGGCAGCAGGGAGCAGGCGGATACTGGGATACCTTGAACGCGCTCGATAGACGCAGGCCTGGCAGGTCCCACGGGCGAGAGCTGCAGGTTCCCTGGGCAAGCAGCAGGAAGAGAGGGAGAAGAGCAGACACGTAAATAGTGTATGCACACATGCACTCAGCTCTGGGACAGTGCAGGGTCACCTCCGCTCCTCGAGTCCCCTAGGAAAACCTATGGGGATGCTCATCTGGCTTGATCAACCTCTTCCACTACAGGTGTGACAGACTGCTTGGCACAACCCTTCCCTCACTCACTGTGTGACATGAAAGGCAAGAGGACATCCTGCTGAGACAACGGGCATGCTGCAGGGCCATGCTGTGCCCCACGATGCACAGCCAGCTCCTGCCCCTGCTCACAGCTCCCCACAGCACTCCCCAGTGCCAGCTTTCTGCCTGCTCCAAACCTTCTGGGTTCCAAGAACTACCTGGTTGCTCTCAGGAAGATGGTGCCCACCCCAAAGAAAACAAAGAGTCCAATGCCCCTAAGACCAGAGGGGCTCAGAACAGGTTCCTTGAAACAAGGCCTATGATACAAGTCAAGGCAACAGGAGTGTCAAGTGCCTGCGTGCCTCATTACTGGGAGAACGGGAACCCGGCGGGTGCACCGTAAGGAATCCGGCTGCGGGGCTGGGCCGTACAGACCGTGCCTGCGGAGGGAAAGGCAAGCATCATTCCCTGGGAAGTTCCCTGCCAAGCCTCGCCCTCTCGGTGCATGCAAAAGCGAGGGCCCAGCTCCCTCTGCCGGGCACGGCGACGCGGCTGCAGCTCAAGCTGCTTCCCAGCACCCAGGCAGCGGAGGAGCAGGACAGGGACCAGAGAAGGGCAAGCTCTGCCTGCCTGCACAAGCACAGGGACAGACACGGGCTCACAGAGAGGTGGAAAACACAGGCATGTCCCCCTCGGTGGGCTCTGCAGGGGCTGGCAGCTCTCCTGGCTTCCAGAGCACAACATGGCACAGAACAAAGTGGTGTGTGTGTTGTTGGGGAGCAGGAGAGCTGGTGCCGCAGCCTTGCGCCTAAGCGAACAGACGCAGGTACAGGGATGGGAAGGCTGCAGGGAGCTGGCAGGGGCTCTTGGTGCAGCTCTGCTCAGCATCCATAGCCCGGGCCTCACTGGAGGCTCACAGGGCACACAGCACTGACCCATGTGCGTTTTACCTTGTCCACGCTCCAATGGGACAGGTCCTCCACCTGGCATCCCAACCTGCGGCTGCATCCCACCTGAGGGGGAACAGGAAGAGATCAGAGCCCTCCTCAACCATCCCTGCGCTAATATCAGACTCCTTTGTCCCCAAATACCTTCCCAATCCCGGGCAAGGATCTGGAGGTTTACTTGAACACAGGGATAAGCCAACTCTCTGGACTGCTGCTGGCAGCAGCCACAGCCACAACACACAGTATGGGACTACGTGTGCTCTCATAGAGCCAAGCCTCTGGCTATGGGGGGGGTCTGTCTTCAGGACCCATTCAGGACTCACCTCCTGGAGCCATGGGCCCGGGGCCCTGCACAGCGGCTGCCATCTGTCCTGGGGCTGGCACTCCTCCCTGCATGGGTGGCTGCATCAGAGGGGGAGCGCCGTTCACGTGCATCCCACCCTGCCCAGAGAGAAACCAGAGCTCAGGGAAGCCCCAGCAGCCAGGCACAGGCCCCCCAGCTGGGAGAGCTGGAGCTGGCAATGCCCAGCTCTGCCCTGCACAGCTCGTGCATTGCGTAGGCTCTTACTATGGGCTGTGGCTGGGACGAGGGGGTATTCTGTGGGTTCAGCTGCGCGTTTGGCCCTGGCCCAGGCCCTGGTCCTGGTCCAGGTCCTGGCCCTGGCACTGCCTGCTGGTTGCCTGAGATCAGAGGAGGAACGCTGGTCTGGCGATGCAGGATTTTCTAAGGGCAGAAGAAGGAGAAAGGAGTTTTCTTCCACCCTCAATGGGCTGCCACCAATATCCAACCAACCCTGGACAAGGCAGCAAGGGACAAACCAGTGCTATCTCTGGGTCCACGATCCTCATGACCACTTGGGCTTGCAGCAGGGCATAAGCCAGCTGGGGGTTCTGCAGCAGCATGTTCCTGGCTTCCTGGGGGCTGTTCTGGACACACAGCTGAGAAGACACACGAGATCAGAGCTCCAGCAAGACACAAGGGCTGCAGCCATGACAGAAGCTGTGCTCATAGGGTGCAGCCTTCCACTCACCTTCATCTGCTTCATGAGCTCAAACATTTGCTCGGGTGGCAGGCTGGCTACCGCCCGGCTGATGGATTCAGGGGCATCTTCAGGATTGACAGGGTCCCCGTAGGGTGACTCTATGATGGGTGCGCCTGTCCCCAAGCCTGCAATAGAGTTCGTGACCTCCTATGGCAACATGAACTGTCTGTAATGGTCTCATCAGAGGGGAAGCCCCACACCATCATAAGGGAAGCAATGAAAACAGGATCATCTGGGAGAGAAAACAGCCGAGGCCATGCATCCCTCTGCAAAACTACTTGCTGCATCGCTTGGAGCAGGCCAGCTCTGTGAGCCTGCTTCCATGAGTCTCTCTGCCGGCTCCATGGAAGAGGCACATATGTAATGCTGAGAAGGGCAGGCCCAGCACGGCAGCAGTGCCCTCTCCAGCACAGAGCTCACACTCACTCTTTAGCTCCTCCTTGTTCTTTTCGCTGGCGGCGTTGTCGACGCGCAGGGCCCTGCCGCTGAACTCGCGCCCGTTGAGGTTCCGCATGGCGCTGAGCGCTGTCTCCTGGTCCTGGTACTCACAGAAGCCATAGCCTTTGGGTTTGCCTGTCTCCCTGTCATACACCAGCCTGGCGAGTGAGGAGGAGAGAACCACACCGCTGAGGGCAGTGCAGGCACCGAGCATTGCCCACCGCTCCCCAGGGCTTGAAAAGGGATGTTGGGGTGCACCATGCAGGAGCGAAGGCATCGGAGTCAGGTCAAGCCCTAACTGAGAGCCAAAAGCCTCCTGGATCCGGCCTGATGGCTGTTTCCAAAGCCCCAGTGTCAGAAAAGCCACCAGCACAAGCCCTGTGCTTCCCATAACCCCACAAAGGCAACTTCTGGGGACACAGAACCGGACTGGCTGCTCCTGGAACTCCCAAACCCTTCACTGAGAGCTCTCTGAAGCCTGGTGCCGAGACAAGAAAACATCCCTGTGGAGCAATCCCATCCCTTTGCACAGAGCCTCAGCAGGACCTAAAGACTTACCTGCCCCAGCTCCGCGCCACCAGTGCCTCCAGCCTGGAGACCCCATGGAATCACTGAACAATTTGGGTTGGAAAGGGCCTTAAAGCCACCCAGTTCCACCCCACCACCACGGGCTGTTGTGCTAGGGTCGTTATGCCCTGCATCCCTAGGGAACCCCGGTGCAGGACCTCACTGCCTGGCCCCCCGCAGCCTCAAGGCCGCGCCGCTCCGCTGTCACCGTCCCCTAAAGGAAGCGCGGAGGGAGCCGCCACCCTCACCTAAAGCTGACCACGGGCCCGACCTCCGAGAAGATGTCCTTGAGCTGCTCCTCGGTGGCTTCGTACGGGATGTTCCCCACTGCGGGACACAGACAGCGGGCACCGGTCAGCGAGGGGGGCGACCCCGGGCCCGGCCGGTCCGCTCGCCCCAACGCCCGCCCTCATCCCTGCCCCTATCCCTGCCCCGGCCCCGCGGCGCTGACCGAACACGGAGCGCAGGGAGCGGTCCACGGCCGGGTCCCGCACCGACAGCCCCGCCATGGCGCTGCAGGGTCCGGCACCGCAACCGGCCCCCCGCTTCCGCTTCCCGCCGCAGCTCACGTGGAGGCGGCGGTGTACCGGGGAAAGCGAGCCGGCCGGAAACACGGTAGGAGCGGAGCGGGCGGGATACCGGGATGTTGGGGTACCGGGATGTTGGGATACCGGGATGTTGGGGTACCGGGATGTTGGGATAGTGGGATGTTGGGGTACCGGGATTTTGGGGTACCGGGATGTTGGGATAGCGGGATGTTGGGATACCGGGATGTTGGGATACCGGGATGTTGGGGTACCGGGATGTTGGGATAGCGGGATGTTGGGATACCGGGATGTTGGGGTACCGGGATGTTGGGATAGCGGGATGTTGGGATACCGGGATGTTGGGGTACCGGGATGTTGGGGTACCGGGATATTGGGGTACAGGGACACTGGGCCGAGGGGCGCTGGGTCCTTGCGGAGCCCTTCCCGGGACACCCTTACACGAGGTGTCGGCTCCCGGGGCAGCCCCGCGGCCATAGCAATCCAGCCCCGGCACCGGCCCTAGGACGGAGCCTTCCGGGTATCCCACCCCCGGTATCGCATCCATTGGTACGTCAGCCCTTATCCCCCGGGAATCCCACCCCGGTGCACCCCATCACTCGGGCACCCCATCCCAGCAGGTACCCCACCACCTGGCACACCCCATTCCATGCAGCACCCAATCCCCATCCCCTCCCCAGAGGATCCCATCCCCTTGGGTACCCCACTGTCCCTGTCACGGGCTGCTCTCCAGGGCAGCCAAATCTTGCATGGCAGTGACAGGGACCCTGGCTCTCCATTGCAGCCTGTGCCCTTTTGATAAGCAGCCACATCCCTGCCGGCCGGTGACATCCTTCCATCCTGGGGCTTGGCAGGATGGAGACCATGGATGCCCCCGTTCCCATCCCTGCACTGGCCACAGAGCCACGGTTCGCCCAGCGCCTCAGGTGAGCCTGGAGGGGGGAATGAGGAGCCCTGTGTCTGCTCAGGGTGCAAGCGAAGGGGGCCAGCCCCACGCCCGGGGGTCTCTTCCCTGCAGTGGGGGGAGGCTGTGGGTCTGGGGAGGACCTATCCATGCCTTGGCCTTGCAGGGAGCATCTGGAAGCGGAGCAGCTCCTGGACAAGCGCTACCAGCTGCAGGAGGTGCCGGGGGGCCATGTGGCACTGCCCGTACTGGAGGAGAAGCTCTCCCTGCAGAGCCTGCCGCAGGAGATGCCCTGTGAGCTGGTCCGCATCCAGGTTGGGACAGCCCCTGGATGGGGCAACCCCCTATAGGATGGGAAGGTCTCATCCCCACGTGCCCCATCCCTCCCGCAGGATCCCACCCCCTCCAGGGCACTCCGCCGGCAGACGCCTGCCCAGAGGCTGCGGGATGAGCTGCGGCGGCTGCTGGGCGAGAGCTGGTCGGAGGAGCTGGAGCGAGATGTGCCCCGCGCCTGGCAGCGCCACGGGGACCTGGTGCTGCTGAGCGAGGACAGCCTCAGGGCTGCGCCCTGGGAGCAGCTGGGTAAGGGGGACGGGGTCTGCCGGCCCCATCCTGCCTGCAGCGCTCTTCCCAAAGCTCCCGGGATGGATGTGCTGCAGGTCCGGTGCTTTGGGAGACGGTGGCATCAGCGCTGGGTGCGCGGCGGCTGGCCAGGAGAGGACGGGTATTGGCAGGCGGGATGCGGTCCCCCAGTGTCACCCTGCTGCTGGGCCAGGACCCCTGGGTGGAGCACGTAGACAATGGGATCAGGTAGGGCAGGAGCTGCGGTGCAGGATGTGGCCCCTGCAGGGAAGGAGCTGCCCTCACCGGGTCCGTGGTGTCTCCCAGGTACACGTTTGATGTGACCAAGTGCATGTTCTCGCCGGGCAACATCACGGAGAAGCTGCGGGTGGCATCGCTGCCCTGCGCCGGGGAGGTGCTGGTGGATCTCTATGCAGGTAATGGAGGGGTTTGGCAGGGCAGAGAGCAGTGGTGCGGGGACCCGTGGCATCCAGGTGGATGTGGAACTTCATTTCCAGTCTGGATTGGAAAAATACCCAGGCTTAGAGCTCCTGCATGGTCTGTGAGCCCTCAGTTAACTTGGCACTGCTGTCCCTCCTGTGTCCCCGGTGCCTTTGAACAGTTCAGATGACCTTGCACTGCTGTGTACCTAGTTCTGGTCATGGGAATCAGGTGGATCCAGGGGAAAGATTTGCCCTCATATCATTTCTGAAAGGCTCCTGAACCTGTATGGATACACTTTCATGTGTATGGATACACTTTCATGAAGGAAAGGAACTTCAGATATTCCAGTTCCACCCCCTGCCACAGGCAGGGACACCTTCCACTAGAGCAGCTTGCTCCAAGCCCCTGTGTCCAACCTGCCCTTGAACACTGCCAGAGATGGGGCAGCCACAGCTTCTCTGGGCACCCTGTGCCAGTGCCTCGGCACCCGCACAGGGAACAGCTTCTTCCTTATATCTAACCTGAACTTCACCTGTTTTAAGTAAAATAAGCTTCTGTGTAAATAGGACAGAGTTTGTTCTTGAGGAGGAGGGAGGGATGAATTTCCATTCCCCAGTGTCTGGGCTTGTTCCTACCCGGAGCAGACCAGGTTCAGAGACCCAGGGTGTCAATCACATCCCACCCTGCCCCAGGGGAGGTGCCTGGACCCTTCCCTCAGCTGCTGCCACCTCCTGCCCCCCCAGGCATCGGCTATTTCACCCTGCCCTACCTGGTTCACGCGGCAGCCGCCTTTGCCCACGCCTGTGAGTGGAACAGCCACGCCGTGGAGGCCCTGCGGAGGAACCTGGTGCTGAACGGCGTGCAGGACCGCTGCCATGTGCACCATGGGGACAGCCGAGAGGTGAGTGCTGCCCCCAGCCACGGACCCCATCCCTGCACTGTATCCCCTCACCACCCCTTGTCTCTCCTTCCAGCTGGAGCTGCGGGACGTGGCAGACAGGGTGAACCTGGGGCTCATTCCCAGCTCGGAGGAGGGCTGGCCGGTGGCATGCCGCGTCCTCAAGAAGGCCACGGGTGGTGTTCTCCACATCCATCACAACGTGGAGTCTGTCCCAGCAGGATCCAGCCCTGATGGAGGAGCACAGCACCCAGCAGAGGGTGGTGGGAAGGAGAAGCAGAGGGCCAGGATCAGACCTGAGTGGGAGAGATGGGCTGAAGCCACAGCATCACGGATCCGGGGGCTGCTGGCAGAGCTGCATGGGCAGTCGTGGAGAACCAGCATCCTGCACATCGAGGCGGTGAAGTCCTATGCACCCCATGTGCATCACCTCGTGCTGGACCTCGAGTGCCGGCCAACACTGCTCACAGAACCCACTGCCAGCTCCCCCATCACTCCAGATCCCACAGGACGGTGATGCCGGAGCACGGGTGGTGGGAGATGCCACCACTGCCTGCTGATAGCTTGGATGTGCTTTGCATCCCCTCGTTCCCAGTGGCAGTGCCTTGCGGTGGCACCAGAGAATGCACTCCCATGGGATATCCCTCCAGGAGCCATATCCAGGCTGAGGATGGAGCAAGCTGGGGCTGAGAGCGCTCCAGTCCTGCCCATCACTGCCTTGGACACATGGTGGCACTTTCAGCTCCATTTTCACGCAGGAGAGAGCCACAGGGTTAAATAAATGCTGGATTCCTGCTGCTTTTCATTTCAGCAAGTCAGGGACAGGCATTGTGTCTCCATTACCAATGTGCTTTTTCAGTGTACTGGAACCAGGTCTGTTCATCTCGGTTTCTTCTCGTCTTTCTGCAGAAATAAGGATGTTTCTTACCTCTTGTGTTGGTGTCCATTTAAAACATGAACACTGGTGCCAGTGTGGGGGTATGGCCTGAGGAGGTTGAGTCTTAGGGTGCTGTGTTCTGGGCCTGGGGGAACAAAGTCTCTGCTCTCAAGCTCTACCTGTGAGCGCAAAGCCCTCTGTGTGAGCCTTGTGTCTGTACCTGCGTGACAGAGAAGCCTCCATCCCTGAGGGATCTCCCCCAGGCCCTTTGGTGTCTCGGTGCATCTTCCCCTATGTAGATGTCCCATCCCCTCCTGCAGCACTGGGAACCTCTGTCCTAGGGCAGGGATCCCTGGGATGCAGCCAGCGTGTGGGCAGAGCCCTCTCGTCTGCTTTGGGGCTGCTCCCAGCTCACTCCCACACCCTGCATGCCAAGAAGCCACCTTCCCACGCTGTGAGCCCCACGCCTCGTCCTGTTTCCCTATTGCCTGTGCCGCTGCGAGCACAAGGAGCCTGTTAGGAACCACATCTGCCCACAAAGGACAAGGACAGAGACTGGAGCCTTGCAGGGAGGCCGTCCCCTGCTGCGGGCAGGGCTTGGGGACACCGTGGCCGTGGTGCTCGGGTCTCAATCCACAGCCTGCTGTCGTGCAGGGCACCCCGGGGACCCCGAGGGGCAGTTCGGGTGGCTGTACCCTTCGTACCGGCCTGTGTGCGCTCTCTGGGAGGAGCTGCCCTCACATCGGGCTGCGTGCAGGGGAGCAGCGGGGGCAGCGCGCCCCGCTCCAGGCACCGAGCGGGCCGTGCCGGGGGGAGCCGTCCCCGGGGACCCGGAGCTGTGCCCGAGGGGAGGCGGCTGCTGAGCCCCAACCGCGGGGTTGGACGCGCCGGGCGCCGCCTCCCGCCCGGGCCGCGCCGTCGGTGCCGGAGGTGCGGCGGGTGCGGTGCCTTTAAGGAGGCGGCACCGCCCTCTCCCTTCCCTCCCCGCCGCTGCCGGGAGGCGCCGGCCGGAGCCAAGGCAGGTACCGGGGGAGCGGGGTGGGGGGGGAGTGTTCCCTTCCTTCCCGTCCCGGTCAGGCTCGGGGCTGCCACCTGTGCCCGCCCCGGCGGCCCGGGTCGGTGTCGTCGTTGTTTCCCGGTCCCGTCCCTTCGCTCCTCTTGCCCCCGGGCTCGGCAGGAAGGTCCCTCCCATCGGGCTCGCTAGCAGCCGCTCCCAGCCGCCGTCCGTGCCTCGGTTCACCGCTGCCGTCGGGTGTGCAGAGACCCCCGGGTGGGCGCTCCGGGACCGGCTCCGTCGGGGTGGGCGCTGCGGTGCGGAGCCCGGCCGGATCCTGCCCCCGCCGCCCCGGGTGTGTGTGTGTGTGGGGGGGGGGTGAGTGGGTGCAGCAGCCCGGGGCAGCTCTTCCCCCTCTGGGCCGTACTGGGTCCCGCAGAGCCGGCTGAAGTCAGCGGGGCTGGCGGGCGGCCCGCGGCAGCGCCGTGCCCTGGGCAGGGCCGGGAGGCGGCTGGGTGCGGGCGCTCGGGGCTGGGAGGAGGAGGCAGCCAGCCCTGCCCCGGCTGCGGGCACCGGGGCACCCGGCGGGGCTGCGAGCCGGGATGCGGCTGTGCTGAGAGCGGGCATTGCTCCCAGTACGGACGCGTCCGGATACTGCTGGTTGAGAGCGAGCGGTCCCGGGCGGAGCGATGTCGGAGGCCGTGGATCTGTCCTTCCTGTCGGATGTGGAGAAGGATTTGATCCTGCAGGTCCTGCAGCGCGATGAGGAGCTCCGCAAAGCGGAGGAGAGGAGGATCAGGTGAGGCTGGGGCCGGACCTTGCTCCGAGGGGCCGTGGGGGCCGTCGCGGCTCTGACACTGCTGGGGTCCGAGCAGGCGTCTCAAGAACGAGCTGCTGGAGATCCGTCGGAAGGGGGCCAAGCGCGGCAGCCAGCGCTATAGCGAGCGGACGTGTGCCCGCTGCCAGCAGAGCCTGGGCCGGGTCAGCCCCAAGGCCAACACTTGCCGGGGCTGCAACCACTTGGTGTGTCGGGACTGCCGCACGTACGGCCCCAACAGCGCCTGGCGCTGCAAAGTCTGCTCCAAGGAGGCGTGAGTACCCGGGCTGGGACTGCTGCATGCCCCTCCTGGCCCCACTTACCCCAGCTTGATACCCCGTGGTCCTTGCCTACCCCTGCTCGTCTTCTTCAGTGCAGGGCAGATGTCTCTGCTGTCACTTCCCAGGGTGGGCATCCATGGTTGGGTGATGGAGAGCTGGGTTGTGACCCACTCTTGGGTCTTCATGCCATCCTGTTCCTTTCCCCCCCTTACTTTACTTCAGCATACCCCCCGTGCCCCTTGTCATCCTGTGTTTAGAGCACCCTAGGTCCTTCCTCTTGGCTGTTCTTGTCCTATAAACCCCATCTTGCTCCCATGTTTGCTGGCAATGTAGCTGGGTCCATCATCTGCCCAGTGCATCATCACCTGCTGAATGTGCCCACTGTGATCATGCTCTCTTTGCCTGGTGGCAGCACTGAGGGTGGTGTTGGGGTGCCCCCCTCCCCACCCTCACTGCCTCCCTGCCCTGCAGCGAGTTGAAGAAGACAACAGGCGACTGGTTCTATGACCAGAGGGTCAACCGCTTCGCCAACCGCCTGGGCAGTGACATGGTGCGGCTGTCCCTGCGCCACAAGGCAGCAGGTAGGGGTGCCACAGTCGTGCCTGCTCCTGCATCCTGGCCCTCTGGATGCTCCAGCTTTCCCTGGTTGGCTGGGAGCAGCTCCTGCTCCAGGCGATGGGCTTGGTGCATTGGTTCTCCTGATGCCTCTCTCCTTCCAGCCAACAAAAGGGAGACCGTGGGACAAACCCTCCTCCAGAAAGCCCAGCTTGGGGAGCCCAAAAGCTCCTCCCCAGTGCAGAAGCAGAGCCCCCCAGCACCGCGGGAGGGGCCCAGGTGAGGATCCCGCTGTCTGCTCTGCTTGAAGCCCCAGGCATCTGCCACAGGGATGGGAGCGATGCTGCTTGGCTCGGTGTTGGCACAGCAGCTCCCTCTCAGTCCCTCCTCCTCGCCAAACAGGACATACCTGTGGTTTGGTTTGTCTGCAGCTTGTTTCCAGATGCCTCAGACCCTCGGGATGGCAAAAGCGACACAGAATCCATGGAAAACATGAGCCTGGATAGCTACAGACCGAGTCCTGGTGGGCTGGGAGGCAGGTGAGGGGCTCCCTGGGTGGGTTGGATAAGGACCTTTATATGGAGTGTGGTTCTCCCAGCCTAGTGAGGGGGAGCTGGGCTGAAGCCTGTCTGTAGGCAGGCAGGTCCTGTGCTCCAGGGAGCTTGTGGGGAGATGGCACATCCTGGCCAGCCCTTGTTCTCCCAGCTCTGCCCCTGGCCTGGGACAAACCTTTCCATGTCCTCCACAGGAGTAACTCCCTGGAGAGAGCCGCCCCTCTCCGAGATGGAAAACAGGTTCCTGCACCAGCAGGACCTGCTGCCTCCAGCCTGACCCTCCCTCTCCACTCCAAGCACGTGTTCTCCGGACGGGTGCGTGCCCTGTGCTGGCTGTGGGACCGGGATCCCCATGGGATGCCCATCCCTGCCCGGCTCTGACGGGACCTGTCCTCTGCAGGGTGCTGCCGTGGGGAGCCGCAGCAGCGCCTTGGATGAGCACGAAATGATGTTCAAGAAGAACCCACGTCGGGTGGTGAGGCCGGCGGGTGAGCGCTGTGTGCGGTGCAGGGGGGTTTAGGTGCTGGCATGGGTGGTGGGCTTTTGGTGCAGGTGGGAGCAGCAGGGCTGTGCATGTCCCGCACCACTGCCTCCCTCCTCCCCATCCCTTGTGCAGATTACACCAAGTCAGTGATCGATCTGCGCCCCGAGGACTTTGTGGGGGAAGGCAGCACTTTGGGGGACAGGAGCAAGTCGGTCCCAGGCCTCAACACAGAGCTGGTGAGACCCTCATCATGCCATGGAGCTGGCTGCCTGGCTGGTGATGCTCCCCATGCATGGCTGGTCCATCTCCTTGCAGGAGGAGGAGGAGGAGGACATTGATAACCTGGTGGAGATCCACCGGCAGAGGGTGGCCCGGGGCAGCCTGCGCAGCGGCACCTCCTCCGTGAGTCATGGAATCATAGAATAAACCAGGTTGGAAAAAAGCTTTAAGATCATCGAGTCCAAACGTCACCCCAAGGCCATCACTAACCCATGTCACTGAGGGCCTCATCTACGTGGTTTTGAGCACTTCCAGGGATGGTGATTCTACCACTACCCTCAGCAGCCTATTCCAGAGTCCCCATGGCGTGGGGCCATGCTCTGCTCTGCTCTGCTGCAGGAAGAGTTGATGGAGAAGGGGAATGGGTGTGAGGGAGGCAGGGTGGGCAGCCTCTGGGCTGCATGGACAAGAGATGTGGGTATGGGGGCTTGAAGGGAATCAAAACAAGGAGACCCAGCTCTTCTATGGAGCCTGCATGCGATGGGATGCACTTAGCATCCATTCCCAACCACGGGGATGAGGGTGGCTGTGCAGAAGAGGCCTTGCTGAGGATGAGGAGGGACTATGAGTGATGCTGCACTGGCTCAGCCCTGCTGTGTCTTCCAGAGCACACTGGGGAGCATGGTCAGCATTTACAGTGAGGCTGGGGACTTCGGCAGCGTCGCGGTCACTGGGGGGATCTCCTTCTCCTTGAGCTACGAGCAGAAGACGCAAACCCTGTTCATCCACGTGAAGGAGTGCCGCCAGCTGGCCTATGGGGACGAGGGCAAGAAGCGCTCCAACCCGTGAGAGCTGTGGGGTGATGGCTGGGTTGGGGAGGGCTGTCTTGGCGGGGCAGGAGGTCTGGGGTTGCCCTGGGAGGCTCGGCGGGTCAGCTGTGGTGAGACCTCGGTGCTGTTCCTCCCATCAGGTACGTGAAGACCTACCTCCTGCCTGACAAATCCCGGCAGGGGAAGCGCAAGACAACCATCAAACGCAACACCATCAACCCCCTGTACAATGAGCTGCTCAAGGTGATGGGGATAGCTGTGATGCGGGCTTTCAGCCCTGGGGATGCTGCTGGACCAACCAGGGGAGGGATGTGCTCCAAACCGTGGCGGGGTTGGCTCTGCAGAGGACCCATATCCAAACACCCTGAAGGCTGGGAAGACCCACTCGGGACTCTGATGGGGCTGTGGTGTCAAGCCCTGGGGCCGTGGTGGGGTGGAGGTGCAGATGTGGATGTGGTCACAGGCTGCCTTCCTGGTCCTGTGGCAACCCCCAGGGCTTGGTTCTGCTTACCCTGTGCACTGCTTTCCATGGACAAGGCTCCTGGACCCACTGCAGGAAGGTTGCAGTGGTTGGAGGGAAGCAGCGTGGCTGCTGGGGCAGAGATAAGGCAGTTCTGAGCCCAGAGACACACGGTGCTGCCCTTCACCATCCCCACTGCAGCCTCCATAAGGTGATAGGACTGGCTGGCTCCATGCTTGAGCCTGGCGGCGCATCCCTAGGGAGGCAGGGATGGAAAGTGGGAATTAGTTTGGTTCCCAGGCTCCTGCAGCCCTGTGTTTGCTGAGGTTTCACCACCTGAGGCTCGGCGGCCTGGCAGAGCTCTTCTTGTGGTGGGATGGGGTGGGATGGCTGGATGCCATGAGCCCTGGTCCTGCCTCTGTATGGGCTCTGGGGAGAGCATGGTCTCCTGCACCACTGCCCCAGCACTTTGAGGTTGGGAAGGATGACAAGCATCCTGTGTGCACCCATCGCTCCTGATGCGTGCGCTCAGGCTGCTCACAGGGCATCTCCTGTCTCCCTCCTAGTACGAGATCCACAGGTCCCTGCTGCCCGAGAGGACGCTGCAGTTCTCGGTCTGGCACCACGACCGCTTTGGCCGCAACACGTTCCTGGGTGAGGTGGAGGTGCCGCTGCACGCCTGGGACTTCCAGAGGCACCTGGAGGAGTTCCTGCCCCTGCACGGCAAGGTGCTGCCCTGCGCCCGCAGCATCCCTCTGCATCCCTCTGCCCGGGGCGGTGCGGAGACCTCGGTGCGGGATGCAGGGGGATGCGGGAGCTGCCAAAGGCTTGTTTCAAGTCAGACCCTTGGGGAAGTGAAGCCCCCAGCAGCAGGCAGCAAAGCTGTCATAGGACATAAGGGCAGAGAGGCCCCCTTCTTTTCCTCGCTAAGTCCCCTGTGTGATGCTGTGAAGCTTGTCTCTGCTCCATCAAGTATTTCCATGCTGTTTCCTGGCTCTGCCCCAACTGGGAGGAGTTGGAGCCAATGCGGGGAAACAAATGGTGGAAATTGGCCTGGACATCCTGCTGTGATTCCAGAGCAAAGCAGGGATGGCCTTACTGCAGCTCCCTGGCAACAGACGCTGCTGCTGGGCTTGAGGCTGGTTCTCTGGACCAACTCATAGTGTGGGCTCAGTTTTGGGATGTTGGGGCTTGTGGAAACCCCTAAACAGGGTTTCTTAAGGGAAGTGATGGAGCCAAAGAAGGATCCCAAAGTCTGAGCTGGTGATGCTGTGGATGGTCCATAGGCATTTGTACCAGCTAAACCACATCTAGGAGAGGCCAGGCCCTTTGGCACAGCATGGGGAGGTGCTGCAGGCAGGCCAGACCACCACCATGTCCACTTCACCCTCCAGCAGTGTTTAAGTCTTTCTCTTTGCAGATTGGGGTGGATGCTGCTGGCCTTCACCAGTACAAGGGGGAGCTGGTCGTGTCCATGAAGTACATCCCATCTCCCAAGCACCCTGTGGCTGGGAACGGCAGGAAGGGTGAGTGCTGTGGATCAATGTGTAGTGTGTGGGACCTGCTTGTGGCCACGAGAGCTGGGTCTGGGCGGGTTTCTTGCATGGTGCCACTGCAGCCTTCCCTTCTGCTGTGCTTGCAATGATGCTTTGGGTCGGGGCAGACCTGGCTGTCCTCAGGCTGGCCGAGTGGTCCCAGTGCCTTCATGGGGCTGGACCAGTTGTCTGCCATCACCTCATCAGTAAGGGATGGATCTAGCTGGGATCTGTGCCTGAGTCTAATGTGTTCATCAAGACCTTGCTAGAAAGGTGGTGGAAATGAGGGTTGATTGATTGTTGCTGTGGTGGGCTTTTCCCAGGCAAAACAGGGGAAGGTGGTGAGCTCCAGGTCTGGATCAAAGAAGCCAGGAACCTCACGGCTGCCAAATCCGGGGGGACCTCAGACAGCTTTGTCAAGGGGTGAGTGTGGTTCCTGGATGGGCACTGTGCTCCCTGGCTGCACCCCAGGGCACTTCCCAGCGCTGCTGTGGGGATGTGGGGAGGGCAGGGACTCTGCTGTCTGCCCAGAGGGAAGATGCTCCTGGTACCAAATCCCCTGGGTTCTGCTGGTTGAGAGGTGATGGTGGGATACTGTGTGCAGGGCAGGGCTCCAACTGCCACCACAGCCACCAGGCAGCATAGCTGGGATGAGCAGCCCCTGGTCCTTGCCCTCGCCCATCCTTAGGCTGCTTGCAGCCTGCTGAGGAGCTTTAGAGGAGGCAGAGCAGAGCCCCAGCCCCTTGCAGTGGTCCCTGTTCCCAAGCCCTGTGAGGGAAGGTGGGCTCAGGCCATGCTGCTAAACCCAAGGGGCTGCTTCCCCAGCTACCTCCTGCCGCACAAGACCAAAGCCTCCAAGAGGAAGACGCCGGTGGTGAAGAAGACCCTGAACCCTCATTACAACCACACCTTCGTCTACACCGGCATCAACCCCGAGGACCTGCAGCACATCTGCCTGGAGCTGACGGTCTGGGACAGGGAGCCACTGTCCAGCAATGACTTCCTTGGGGGTGTCCGGCTTGGAGTGGGCAATGGTGAGGAGCCCTGGTGTCCATCAAACCATGGGGACAGGGATCCCTGGGTCCCATCAAACCATGGGGATGAGGAGCCCTGGTGTCCATCAAACCATGGGGACAGGGATCCCTGGGTCCCATCAAACCATGGGGATGAGGAGCCCTGGTGTCCATCAAACCATGGGGACAGGGATCCCTGGGTCCCATCAAACCATGGGGATGAGGAGCCCTGGGGCCCATCAAACCATGGGGATGAGGAACCCTGGGGTCCATCAAAGCATGGTCACGAGGAACCCTGGGGTCCATCAAAGCATGGGCACAAGCAGCCCTGCCTGGGGCTGCCTCGCTGCAGGC
This sequence comes from Pezoporus wallicus, assembly GCF_028554395.1. Taxonomy (NCBI): domain Eukaryota; kingdom Metazoa; phylum Chordata; class Aves; order Psittaciformes; family Psittacidae; genus Pezoporus; species Pezoporus wallicus. Next base: position 89,681 of record NW_026635510.1, on the reverse strand, counting down.
AGGGGCAGTGATTTCTGCCGACATCCATCCTTCCCACAGGCATGAGCAATGGGCAAGCTGTGGACTGGATGGACTCCACGGGCGAGGAGCTGAACCTATGGCAGAAGATGTGTCAGTACCCGGGCTCGTGGGCAGAGGGGACGCTCCAGCTCCGCTCCACCATGGCCAAGCTGAAGCTGTAGGCACTGGGACTCAGGAATACAGTCACTGTATGGCCCAGCAGAGCTGCCAGACGTGGGTTGTTCTGGTTTATCCTTACGCTTTAATAAACATCACCTCTAAACAGGCTCGGGCAGAAAGTCTTCTTGGCCCAGCTTTGTTTAAAGGGTTCTCCTTTTGTCTTAGGCTTTGCAGCAGCTTTCAGGCTGAACTGGAGTCCTTGTGGACCCTCCCTTTATTTCCCCGCAGGCAGAATGCTTTGGGATGTGGTTGGGTTTTTAGTCCTTTCCATTCTTCTTCCTCCCACCCCCTGGGTTTCACAGTCTGCTCCCTCCTTGCCTTCTCCTGCCGACTGCTTGCAGGACTGGGGCAGCCCTGCACATCCCAGCCCTGGCTGGGGATGATGATGGTGTTGGAGACGGCCAGGATGGAGCCACGCAGGGTCACCTGGGGATGGTGTTCCCCAGGAAGCATTCATTCCCAAGCCTGTCCTCAACACACCTTCTTCCAGCACTGACTTTTAATAACAAATATGTTTATTTCAAGTTAATTCTATTGCCAGAACTCTTCCCAGGAAGGGTGCCTGTAGCTGGTAAGGGGAAGCAAGGGGCAGGGTGAGATGTTGAGCCCTTGGTGGGCTGCTGCTGGCTGTGCTGAGCGTGGGGCTGTAGCTTTGAATACAGACTTTATGGCAGGACCCTGCCCAGCAGGGCTGACCCAGGCCATAGGGAGCGGGTTCAGCTTGTGCACGGGGTGAGGATGATGATGGTGAAGCTGCTCTATTAGAGGCTATTTATTGCCCTGCCTGTCCCCCCTGCCCTGGCGTTGAGCAGAGGCCCTCCAGTGTCTCCCACCAAGGTCCTGGTGAGCCACCCCACCTACAGCACATGGCCCCAGCCGTGCTCTGTGCCAGAGCATCGGGCACGGGGCTCCCCTTCCCTGCAGCTCCCTGCTCCTCCTCTGCAGTGGGCGACAAGGAAAGCAGGAAGGGAGGTGTCCGAGGGGGTCCCATCGCTGCCTCAGTCGCAGGGGTCCCCGCTCTGCGCCCGCCGCGCCGCCTCCTGCTCGCTCAGCAGGTAGGTGTCGATGAACACAAAGAGCTCGTCGGGGTTCACGGGGCGGATGTAGCGTTCCCGGTCCATGCCCCCCTTGTCCAGCAGCACCGCGTTGAAGTGGGAGCGGGTGAGACGCAGGAACTGCCTGAGGGGGTGCAAGGGGAGCTGGGATTAAGGCTGGAGGGGGGGTGCATGGAGGGCTGAGCCTGCCCACCCCATCCAACAATGCTTGTGTTCTCTGGGGGTGTTGGCTCCCATCGCTTCCTCAGGTCTGGGGATGCTGCATTCAGACCTAATGGTGGTGCGCAAGCCCCTACAGCACAACAGGTTGGAGCTGGGTTGGTTTGCCCACAACCAAGGTAAGGGATGGCTCCCCCCTCACCTGAGCTCCTCAATGATGCCAGGGGAGAGCCGGTGCTCCCGGATGCGTCCCACCTCGTGCGGCAGCTGCCCCACCAGCTCCACAGTGGTGACGTGACGCAGGTCCAGCCCGCAGGCAGCTTGCTGTGGATGGGAGGGGTGATGGTGATGGGCTGCTGGAGTGGAGGTGGGAAGGGGGGCAGCGGGAGAGTCTCCTCACCTGCAGCATGGACATCTGCATCTTGTAGTAGCGGTTGGAGGGGTCGGGGGCTGAGATGATGAGGAGACGGCGCTTCTCATGGAACTGGTCCAGCAGGCTGGCGGCCGAGCTCACATCCGTGTTGATCTGCATGGCTGGGGCGAGAGGGGAGCGTGTGGGGAGGGTTTCACCCCCTCGCCCCTTCCCCATCCCTTCACCCTGCCCCACACCTACGTGCACAGATGGGCTGGGAGCCCGTCCACTGCTGTGTGGACTGGCAGACCCGCAGGGAGGTCCCCACGCGCTCGTAGCCCCCATCGCACTGGTACTCGCAGGTAGCCCCGTAGTTGTTGCCGTCGGAGGTGCAGGAGAGGTGCCCATTCTGCGGGGGCTTCAGCACAGGGCAGCGCCTCACTGCGGAGGGGAAGGCTGTGGTGAGGGCTGGGGGCGATGGGGCATGGTCCCAGCTATGGGGTGAGGAGCCTGGGGATGGCTTCACCTTGGACACGGATACTGAACTTGCAGCTGGCTCTGTTGTAGGCCTGGTCATAGGCTGTGTAGCGGATGATGTGCTCTCCTTCAGGGAATTCCGAGCCGGGCTCCAGGCCCCGCAGCATCACCCTGCATCCAGCAGATGGGTTTCTCCATCAGTGGTACCCAGCACAGTCCATAGCCAGCAATGCCCGCAGCATCTTCACCTCACCTCTTGATGATGCCATCCGCAGAGTCCTTCACACGGGGGGGGTCCCAGTAGACGATGGCAGTCAACTTGCCAGGCTCGGCTATGCGCTCCCGGGAATCCGGGCAGCGGATCTTGGGAGGCTCTATGTCTGCCCACAGGGACGAGAGGCAGTCAGGGAGGCTGTGAGTGCTGGGGCTGGGCTGTGAGAGCTGGGTACCAGTGCTTGGACACCCCAGGGTGCTGTGCTCCAGGATGCATAGCACAGGCATCCTAGAGTCAGCAAGACCTGCTGTGGAATGCCTCAATCCTGGACCAATGTGCCCTGCACTACCCATGCTTTGGGAATAACAGCGCCTCTGGGAGCATCACTGATAGGGACCCAAGTACACGAGGTGCAGGAGCTGGTACCTAGCAATACCTGGGTGGGATGTGGAGGTGATACCTGCAGCACCCCAGGGATGGAGGTGACCTCTCCTTGCATGCATGGCGCTGTGAGGACAGAGGGTGAGAATTTACCTACACAGACTGGCTCGCTGCCGCTCCAGCGCCCATCCTCCATGCAGACCCGGCTCCGGTCCCCCTCCAGCTGATACCCGGGGAGGCAGGAGTAGTCACAGCGAGAATCCATCTGCACCCCGGCCGAGCACACGTAGGAGCCACGCAGCACCGCGGGCAGCACGTGGCACCGGATCTCTGCCATGGACAAAGCCAAGAGGGGAGGGAGGAGGGGAGCGGTTCCCGGGCCATACCCGAGGGCAGGGCACGCACTGGGGATGCCGGGGCTCACTCACGTCGGCAGTACGCCATCCCGGACCAGTGGCGGCTGGGCAGGCACTGCACGGCGCTGGGCCCCACCAGCCGGTACCCGCGGGCACAGCTCAGCTCGCAGCGGGTACCCAGGGTGCTGCGGTAGGAGCCGCCGCGGGGCGAGTAGCAGGTGGCATCGCCGCGGTGGATGCTGAGCGTGGCGCACCACTGCGGCACTGCGGGGCAGGAGCCAAGTGAGGGGGGTACCCGGCCCCGCGGTGACCCAGTGTGCCCGTGGGGAGCCCCGAGGGATGGGTTGGGGTGAGGGTACCTCGGTGGTAGTCCAGGGCAGGCTCTGGGGGCACGTCCTCCGTGTACACCTCGTTGGTGTGGCTCTCGGAGGGGTAGTAGCCAGACCCTGGGGAGGAGGAAAGAGATAAGGAGGCTGCTGTGCCATGGTTTGTGGTTGAAGCAGCACCCAGGTGATGATGCCTCCATGCACCCCCCGGCACTGAAACATCCCAACGAGAGATTCCCGTCCCTGTCCTGCTGCTCCTGGGGCTGCTAGCAAGGGTTAAGCCTGGCAGACAGTGAGCCCAGTCCCCAGTGACACTGTGTGTGCTGGCACCGGCTGCAGACTAAACAGTGGCAGGAGCCGTGGTTATGGCAGGAAACAGGCACTGGCACAGAGCGGGCTGGCACCGACCCCTGGCTTTGCGCTGCTGGGAAGTGCTTCCACCCGCTCCGTGGCACCATCCAGCATCCCAAAGGAACAGAGCTGCCCCCTCATCCCAGTGGAGCCCCTGGCCAAGGTGAGGGATGCTGCAGCCTCACCGCTCCCATCAGGGAGCATGAAGCTGCTGGAAGGGCTGGCCTCACACCACCCATGGCCCCAGGGATAGGGGGAGGACAGCCTTGCACCATCCTCATGTCCCCCCATGGGCCAGGGACCAGCAGGCAGGGGCCGAGGGCTTTGTCCTCCCCTTCGGCGCCGCAGCAGCCACGGCATTCCCCAGCTCTGAGCTCACGTTTCCGCTCTGTTTCCGCTGGCCCCCTCCTCGACATCATCCATCCCATCCCATCCCATCCCACCGCGCTCCCTGCTCCCGATGGGTTGGGAGAGAAGGGACCCCGGGTAAAGCAGCAGCCCTGCTGTGGCTGCAACTCCCCTTCACCCTGCTCCAGGCTTTAGGAAGGGGATATCCCCTGAGCCCATTCCCAGCAGCAGCCCCGGGGAGGAAACTCCATTACAAATCTTTCCGACATGAACTTTATTATGGAGCGATTCCCTGCTGCTTCCCACAAGCTCCATGAAGTTGCCCACTCGTTCCCACAAGCCTTTTATCCCAATGTGCTTCCCACGCTGCCTTGGGGAGCGGAGGGGACCGGGGCAGGGTTGGCATCCATGGGGCTGGTGGTGGGGATGTCAGTGACCCCCCCCAAGCAAGGATGCTTCCTGGGGGGCTACCGAGCCCCTCACCAGGGCTCTATGGATGGATGACGCCGTGTCCCTGCAGGCAGATGTGCCATTTCACTGCGACGTTCCCCTTCTGTTCCTTCTCACCTGGGGACACTGGGTAGGAGCATCCTGAGCCAGCGGTGCTGGCATAATGGCAATTGGATGGGAATGGGATAGGGATGGGAGCAGGGAAGGGGGAACCCCCCCAAACAGGACAAAGGCATTGATCCCTGACCCCGCTGTGGGACTGAGTGCTTGATCCAAGCAAACATCTGCATGCGATGTCCCGTGGGAGCAGGGGGTCAGCGGGAATGCTGCACGCACGATGCAGGGCTCGTTTTACTCCTCTCTGGGTGCCTCCCAGCACCCGCTCTGCTCCCCCACAGAGCCCCATACCCCACAGGCACCGCTGCTCTCCCCGTCACCCACACCCTGCTCCCCTCCCTCCATCCCCACTGCGAGCCCCCGATGGGAGCAGGACCCCGCAGGCTGCATCCCCATGGAGCCCAGCACTCACCTTCATGCCACGTGGATGACACCAGCCTGGCCAGGACAACCAGCAGGATGGGGGCCGCATCCTGCGCCATGCTGAGGGCCGTGCAGGGCTGGGGGCAGGACCAGGGCCCTGCTGGCTGCGCTCAGCAAGCCTACTTCTCCCCTCTGCTGCCCGTCCCGAGCATTCAAAAGCCGTGAGTCAGGCCCAAAACGATGGGATTGTTAAAAATAACAAGTCCCAGGATCTCCCGTTTTCCAACGCACCTCCGGCTTCTCCCGGGCTTTGGAAGGTTGCGGGATCCTTTCACTTCTCAAGCAGAGCCAGGAGCCTGTTTGGACACAGGGGAGAGCCCAGCCTGTGCCAAGCTCCGGGAATGGGGTTCCGGGATGCTAAAGATGAACCCCTGGGATTCAGGACCCTTTGTGCTAGGAGGCAGGGAGAGCCCCGCTGCAGCCGCGGGCTCCGAGCGCGGTCCGGAGGCAAACGCTTCCAGCTGGGAGCTGTTTTCCAGCTGAGGTTCAGCCCCGCGGCGCAGAGGTAATGAAGCACGGTCCTTAGGACCCGAGTCCATGGGGCTGGATGGGAGGAGGCAGCCGCTGCCTGGGGTTTGGGGTCTGGAGCACGGTGATGAGGGCGGGAGAGGGATGAGCCTGGCATGGGCAGGTAGAGCTGGCGTGGGGAGGAGGGGGGGGGGGGGGGGGCTCTGTGTGAATGCACTAATTATGTGGCAGCCAGCAGTGTAATTAACAGCACAGCTGGCCTGGCAGCGGGGGAGGCAAGAGGCCATGTGTGGGGACACCCCCGGGGAGGGGATGGGGTGCCCGCCCTATGGTGGCTGCTCCGGCTGGTCCCTGCTCTGCTGGGGGGGACATACGGGATGGAGCGGGGGGCCATGGTGGGGTTGGGTTGTATCGGCAGTGGTGGGGCAGGAGGGCAGGGAGTGGGGGCATGGGGCAGACAGGAGGTGACATAGGACAGGCAGGGGGTGGTACAGGGCAGGAGAGCAAGGACTGGGTGGCGTGGGCAAGCAGTGGGTGACATAGGGCACGCGGGAGGCGATGCACTGGCGGCAAGTAGCCTGCAGGGGGCGACACGTGGAGGGAGGAGCGCCACACCGGGGCGCAGCGCCAACGCCTTCGGTCGCGCTCGGCCATTTCCGTGAGCGCTCGGGCGGCTCCGGCAGCTCTCGGGCGGCTCCGGCGCGGCGCGGAGCGGAGCGGGGCGGAGCGTGTTCGGCTGCGTTCGGCCCGTGTCGGCCATGGCGTCTCCGTCGCGGCGGCTGCAGACGAAGCCGGTGATCACCTGCCTCAAGAGCGTCCTGCTCACCTACACCTTCGTCTTCTGGGTGAGAGCCCGCCCCGGCCCCGCCGCCTGTCGCGCCCGCGCCGCCCTGTCGCGACAGTGGCGAGCTGTGCCCCGTGCCCGCAGGTGTCGGGCATCGTGCTGCTGGCGGTGGGCGTGTGGGGCAGCGTGAGCCTCGCCGTGTACTTCTCGCTGCTGGACGAGAAGGCCACCAACGTCCCCTTCGTGCTGGCGGGCGCCGGCACCGTCGTGGTGCTCCTGGGCACCTTCGGCTGCTTCGCCACCTGCCGCGGCAGCACGTGGATGCTCAAGCTGGTGCGTGCCATGGCTGGGATGGACCCCATCCGCTCCTGACCCCTCCCGGCACGTCCCCAACCTACCTTCCCCGGCCCATCCTACTCCAGCCTTCCCCACGCCATCCCAAGCCCACCCCATCGCAACTCCCTCCTGTCCTACCCCACCACAGACCTGTACTGTCCTGCCCTACCTCATCCAAACCTTGACATGTCCTACCCCATTGCAACCCCATCCTGTCCCTAACCCTAGCCCTGTCCCATCTTACCCCATTGCAGCCCTGTCCCATCCTATCCCTGTCCTGCCCTACCTCATCCCAACCTTGACATGTCCTACCCCATCCTGTCCCTAACCCTAGCCCTAGCCCTGTCCCATCTTACCCCATTGCAGCCCTGTCCCATCTTACCCCATCCCAGCCCTGTCCCATCCTATCATATCACAACCCCGTCCTGCCCTACCTCATCCCAACCTTGACATATCCCACCCCATCCCAACCCTGTCCTGTCCCTAACCCTAGCTCTGTCCCATCTTACCCCATCACAACCCTGTCCCATCCTACCCCACCACAACCCATCCCATTCTACCCCATCCCAGTCCTGTTTCATGTTACCCCATCCCAGCCCTGTCCTGTTCTACCCCATCACAACCCTGTCCTGCCCTACCTCATCCCAACCTTGACATACCCTACCCCATCCCAAGCCCATCCTGTCCTACCCTAGCCCTGTCCCATCTTACCCCATCACAACCCTGTCCCATCCTACACCACCACAACCCATCCCATTTTACCCAAACCCAATCCCGTTCCATTTTACCCCATCCCAGCCCTGTCCTGTCCTACCCCATCACAACCCTGTCTCGCCCTACCTCATCCCAACTTGACATATCCTACCCCATCCCAACCCTGTCCTGTCCCTAACCCTAGCTCTGTCCCATCTTACCCCATCGCAACCCTGTCCCATCAAACCCCACCACAACCCGTCCTGTTCTACCCCATCCCAGTCCAGTTCCATCTTACCCCATCCCAGTCCTGTCCTACCCCATCACAACCGTGTCCTGCCCTACCTCATCCCAACCTTGACATACCCTACCCCATCCCAACCCCATCCTGTCCTACCCTGCCCTGTCCCATCTTACCCCATCGCAACCCTGTCCCATCCTACCCCACCACAACCCCAACCCTATCCCATTTTACCCCATCCCAGCCACATCCCATCTTACCCCATCACAACCCTTTCCCACCCTACTGCATCCCAACCCCATCCCATCCTATCCTGCCCCATCCCATCTGGCCCGTCCCACCCCGTCCTTTCTGCCCGCAGTATGCCATGCTCCTGTCCCTCATTTTCCTCATTGTCCTGGTGGCCGCTGTCGTGGGGTTCGTCTTCAGGCACGAGGTGAGTCTGGTGCTGGTGATGTGGAGCCACTCTGGTGCTGGTGTTAACCCAGGTACAGTGATGGCACTGGAGGGACCAGTGGGAGCAGTGCTTGCTTTAGTTAAAATGGGTTTAAACTGGCCCAAAGAGCAGCTTGGTCCCTGTAAGACCATAGAACATGGAATGGTTTGGGTTAGAAGGAGCCTTAAAGCTCATCCAGCTCCAACCCCTGCCACGGGCAGGGACACCTTCCACTAGAGCAGGGTGCTCCAAGCCCCATCCAACCTGGTCCTCAAGGACCCGTAAGGTCCCCGTAGGGGAGAGGCTGGGTGTATGCTGCCCCTTCACCAGAACAGGCTGAGTAGCCTGGACTTTAATTCCTGGCTTTGGTCTATCTTCTGCGGTGATTTCTGTAATTAAATCATTAAATGAAAGCCTCTGAGGCTTCCTGCACCACGGAGCAGCCTCTTGGGGGGAACCGGCACCGTGCACATCCTTGTTATTACACACACACAGCATCCCAGCCTGCCCTTGAATACAGCCTTTACCTGCCTGGGGACAGGGAACGTCTGCTGGCCATGGCCAGACTCATTGCTGCCATCACCAAGAGGTGACTAACATGGGGCCATGGGTCCCCAAGCACGGGAGGGGATGGCAGCACCGCAGAGACCTCTCTGTTGCAGATCAAGACCAACTTTGAGAGTAACCTCAACCTGGCCTTGAAGGGCTATAATGTGACTGCGGATCGGCACAGCGAGGCTGTTGACACCATCCAGAGAACCGTGAGTGCTCCACAGTGGCGGTGGGAGAATGGTTCTGCACCGTGGAGGTTTGAGTTTGGGAGATGCTGGGTGAGATGGGGGCAGTTTGTGGGGAGGTAAGGGCATGGGAGTGATGGTAGGATATGGGTGACTGTCCTTCCCCCTCCAGCTGCACTGCTGTGGGGTGCAGAACTACTCGGACTGGGAGAGAACTGAATACTTCACCCAGAGAGGCATCCCCCAGAGCTGCTGCAGGAGCCAGGACGACTGCTCAGAGGAGGACCTGAAAGACCTGGGCAAGGCCAAGCTGAAGGTGTTTGTGGACGTAAGTGAAGCTCAGCAAATCCCTCTGCCTGTCCTAGAGGTGTGCTGGGCAGAGCTGGATGGGCGGAGAAGGGCTTGTCCTTCCTGATGTAGCTGGAAAGAACTGCTCCCTGCAGCCCAGGAATTCCCCTAGGGTGGATGTGGGGGTATGGTAGAGAGAAATGAACCCTTCCTTGTGTCTCGTGTCCCCTCCACTCCTCCTTTGGAGCTCAGGGACCAGCCAGACCCAAGCGTTTGTGTGCAGCTGAATAAGAAGGTAATTTCCCAGTGAAGTATGGGCACTGCTGACGTCTGCCTGCCCCAGTGCTGCGCAGGCAGGGGTGACCTCACCCTGCAGGTGATGCAAGGGATGTACCTCTGATGAGTCACTGCTTCAAGGCAAGGACCAGGAGCACCTTGCTCAACCCAGTTCCCTTGGGAGCAGCCCACGGGCAGCCCTCCCCTTGATAACGCTGCTGGGCTGGGAGCTGCTCACTGATAGGGGAAGGACTTTGACAAGGTCAGGCAGGAGAATGGGAGCGTCTTCCCCTGGCGCTGGTGTGTGCTGTGGTGATAAGCACTGCAGCCACGTGCCTGCTTTCCCTCCTTTGCAGGGGTGTTTCTTCCTGGTCACGTCAGTGATGGAGTCGAAGATGAGCATTGTGGCTGGAATCTCCTTTGGCATTGCGTGCTCCCAGGTAAGCCTGCCTTGCCTGGCACAGGAGGAGCGCAGGCACTGCTGTGTCTCTGGAGGTATTTAACCCCTGCACAAAGGCTGGTGCGTGTACAAAAGGCACGGGCTGTGTCAGCCAGGGAGGAGCATCCATCCCGCAGGTTCCCCTTGGGTTTAACCTCACTGTAGTGCTGTCCCCAGTCTCTTAAACCCTGTGCTGAAGCACCAGCTCTGTTTCCACGAGCCCAGGTTGTTTGAGAACAGAGCTCCTGCCTCAGACAGCTGGCTTCAGGGAAAACCAGATGGAGCCTGTGCTGGGCAAACCCCCTGCGTTTGCTGTTGGGGTCGGATGTGTGCCCTTCCTTTTCCTAGCCGCTGACCTTCCTCTTCAGCAGGGAGGTGTTTTGGCATCACTTCAGCGTGGCTGCATGCCTGTGAGTGCCTGTGGAGGGCACCACCGGTGCCACTTACGCTGTCCTCTGTGTCCTCCCCAAGCCCTCCTTTATCCCGCGGGACACTTCCTGCAGGAGCTGCAGCAGGAGCGTGCTCGCCAGCCCCTGCTCCAGCAGGCTTTATCCCATCAGGAAACAAGGGGCCCCTGGGCCCCTCCCATAGACTGAGCATTGGGCTGACGCCGTGGTGGGGTTTCCCGAAGTGCCGAGGGTTTTCCGATGCTCTGCAGCCTGGGCTCTGGGATGGCCTTGACCTCAGAGGGGCTGGAATTCACCTTCGTTATCCAGCACGTACAGGCTGTGGTATGAACTTCCAGGTGGAAGTCGACCTGCGCCAGCACGGGGGGAAGGAACCCCACTAGGATATTCCTTCCCTAACAAGCACGTTGCTGTGTGTTCCCAGTAAGAGATGGGTTGAACTGGGGGAGAGGTGGGAGCCGCAGCTCCTGGCTGTTGCTTGTGCTTCCAAGTGTTTTTGGATGGAACTGGGAGAGACCGAGAGCTGGAGCTGCTGCGCCACTGACCACACTGTCCTCCTCAGTGAGCTGTGGGGTCACTGAGATGTGACAACATACAGACAGTGGTGAGCTGCACGCTCCCAGATCCCGAATTACCCCGGCTGATGCCAGGCTTGGGAATTGTTACCGGTTCCTGGCTTTTATCCCTCTTCCAGCAAGCTGAGCCATGCAGCCGGCTGGGACCCATCATGCAAATGTGCCTTTAACTTTGCTTGTGTAGGTCAGACTCCAGCAGGATGTGGCCCCAAATGTCTGCACAGGGGCTGGGAGGACGTGTTGTGATAACAAGAGCGTCTCCTTCAGATGCTGATGGGAAAACACCAACCTTGTCCTTGCCACGGGGAGAAGTGGCTGCTGTTCTCTAGTGGCTGTGTAATTGGCTGTGATGCTCCTGAGATCCATGTAGTCTCCAGAATTGCCATAAAACAGTAGATGCTTCATGAAGCAAAATGTAACCGGATGGGATGAGGAGCATCTCGTGTGGGGAGCTTGTTTGGCTGATGTCTGCAGGATGCTCTGCTTCAGCCTCTCAGTTATTCCAAAGCAGGGCACAGCAGCCTGTGTTGTGGTTTGTAAATCCCACTGTCCATGCTTGGATTTTATAATACTGGGGTTCTGGAGCAATATATCAAGCTTTACCCCTAAAAACCACCGTATCCTGGTTGTGGCTACCTCTGATGTGTGTTTTCTCTTTTTCAGTTGGTTGGCATCATTCTCGCCTGCTGCCTGTCCCAGTACATCACCAACAATCAGTACGAGATGGTGTAGGTGGCCTCCAGCACACTGTGGCTGTGGCCAGGTAAGTCTGTCCAGTGATGTAAGTGCAACGGGCAGCCTCTGCATCCCTGGCTGCTGCCTGGTCACCCCTGGGGACCCTCAGCATGGTGGTGGGTACCACATGGGGGTGTGGGGATAGGGGGCAAGGCAGTATGTGCTGTCATGTGTGCTGGGCTGCGTCCCCAGAGCATGAGCTGCCAGTTGAGGGAGGGGATTCAACCCCCTCTGCTGCTGTCTGTGGAGACCCCCTCTGCAGTCCTGGTCCAGCTCTGGGGCAGCAGCACAAGAGGGACATGGAGCTGCTGGAGTGAGTCCAGAGGAGGCCATGGAGATGCTGCGAGGGCTGGAGCAGCTCTGCTCTGGAGCCAGGCTGAGAGAGCTGGGCTGGGGCAGCCTGGAGAAGGCTCCTGAAGGGGAGACCTGAGAGCAGCTCCAGTGCCTGAAGGGGCTGCAGGAAAGCTGGGGAGGGGCTTGGGACAAGGGATGTAGGGACAGGGCAAGGGGAATGGCTTTAACCTGCCAGAGGGGAGACTGAGATGAGCTCTTAGGCAGAAGCTCTTCCCTGTGAGGGTGCTGAGGCGCTGGCACAGGGTGCCCAGAGAAGCTGTGGCTGCCCCATCCCTGGCAGTGTTCAAGGGCAGGTTGGACACAGGGGCTTGGAGCAAGCTGCTCTAGTGGAAGGTGTCCCTGCCCGTGGCAGGGGTTGGAGCTGGAGGAGCTTTAAGGTCCCTTCAACCCAGTCCATTCTATGATTCATTGTAAGCTGTGCATAGCCCAGCCTGCTCTGCTAACGCTGTTCCATGTGTTGCAGGGTGTGCTCTCCATGGCTCTCCACCACCTCCAATTTTCCTCTGGATGTCGCTTCGGGAAATCTTGCTTTGAACTGACTGATCCTCTCACCTAGCTCCTAGGAACGAGCACAGCCTTGTCCTGGTGTGCTCGGGGACTCGTCCTGACACTACTCTGCTGTGCCACCGTGTGGGGTAATCAGTGTAGCTGCGGTGGTTACAGCAAGCATGCTCCTCCGTTGGCTCGGTGCTGTGCCTTGTGGGACTCCTGGTGCTCCTCTCAGTGCCTCCATCGGGAAAGCAACACTTTCCTCATCTCCAGCAGCCCCTTTGGATGCGGTTGCTCTTGAGATGGGGCTGTTGCCCTGTTCCAACCCACGCTGCCTGCCCAAAGCCCTTGGCTCAGCAAGGTCTCTGCTTGATGCCAAGCTCTTCTGTCTCATCCCTGCCCTGGGGTTTATATACTTCTTTATAGTTGTACTTTCTGAAGTACAGGCCATAGTGATTCTTTGTAAGCTGTAGCAAGGTCTGGTGATATAGCTCCTGGTGCCTTTCCTTTGGTAGGTGTCCTTGCACCGAGTCAGCTGTGACTTGATTGTCAGTATTACGTGCTGCTTTAACTCATTTTATGTATTGAATAGAACTCTCTCATCCTGACACACAATAAATATTAAGATATTTTACCCTGTGAAACCACCTTGGCTTTTCTTTCCATCTCCTGGCACTGTGGAGAGCAGCAAACCCCACTGGGAGATGATGTGGCTGCCCCAGGCCAACCGGTAAGCTCTGGACCATTGCAGCTCACAGCGCCAGTGCTCACTGGTGCACTCCTGCTTACCAGTAACTCCTGTAATTGAAGTTCTTCATAACAGTGCTTGTGTAACAGTGCTGGAGCAGAAGGCCTGGAGCATCCCAACCTCATGTAAATGTGTGGATCACTGAGAGCAAGGGGCAGGGCAGAGCTGCTGGAGCTTGTGCCCAGCCTCTCCTCTGGGTAAGAAACATGCACTGAAGCATCCGTGTTCGTTTGATACTGCTCATCTTGAGGCTGTTTGTCAGGCAGCTTTGCCTTGCTGGTGCCATGTGGTGCAGTGAAACCCCCCCTCCTTGGGGGCTTCTTGGGTCTGGAGGGTGGAAGTGACACGGGCTGTGGCTTGGAGCACAGCGGAAGGTGGAAAAGGAGTGGTTAAGCCATGGGTAGGAGCAGTGGCTCTGTCAGCGCACGCCTGGCTGAGCTGCCCCATGGTGCTGCAATGACCCGCTGCTGACGGAGGAACCCAAAGGGAACACCCGAAACCCTGGTGTGTTGCATTGAACCCAGGTGAGTCAATCAGAGCTCTGCCAGCACCGAAAGCCTCCCGGGTCGGGCAGCGTGCGTCAGAGCATGGAAACCAGATTGGAGAGATGGGCTCACAGCGGTTGATGGATGGAGGGAGACGGGAGCACGTGAGAAGCAGGGCCAGGTCTGGATGAACCCATCCGTGTCAGAGGGAATTGTGCCTGCCTCTGCTGGCAGCTTCCTTCCACAGGTATGGGGTGATGTTGTTAGAGAGTGGCTTAGGGAGCCCAGAGGTTCCAAAACCAGCACTGCTGGTCCCTGTGGCCAGAGACAGGCACCCATCAGAGGGTGCAGATCTCACCCAGTTAAACAGTGCTTACGCAGGCACCTCACTTTAATTTGCAGAGACATCAGTGTATGCCAGAGGTACAGGCGTGTGCTGGGGGAATGCCATGCTGTCCTGGCAAAGGCACTGATGTACTTTGGTGATGAGACTGGACCCACTGAGCCAGGACACGAGCACGGGCTGGTTTCCTGCAACAGCTGTGTCTGGGTGGGTTTCACATGTCCCCGCTGCATTCAGACCTCCCCTCTCATGGGGATAAATGTCTTGAGGGATGCATCAGAAACACGTGGTTTCACCAGGGCTGTTGGTGTCCCTTGGGATGCCATATGTGGAGCTCTGCTGCTCCGCTCAGCACAGCTGTGAGCAGGGATGGAGGGAGCTGCCCTTAAAACGTGCTTACATCCCCATGGGAGCCGCAGGGATGCAGGGAGGGCCTGGCAGCACCAGGGACACCATGGCTGGCACCCAGCACAGTGGCACCGAGCAGGGCCTGACCTTTGCTCCCTCTGGCTTTGGCCACCCGGTTCTCCAGGGAAGCTCCTGCCTACCCATTGCCCGCATGACTCCTAATGGGACTGGAGCTGTCACTGAGCACATCAGAGCGTGCTGGAACAGCAGGTCGAGATGAACTGAACAACTCCCAGCACCATCAAGGAGCAAATTAGGGACCTCGGCACGTTCCCAATGAGGTGAGCGCTGGCAGTCCTGCTCCTTGAGTTATGGATGCTTGTGATGAGGCAGCTGAGCAATTAGATCACTCCCAGACCCATTAAGCATCCCAGGCTGAGACTAAACGACTTCCCATTTTCTTTGCAATCGCTCATACAAGACGTTTATTGTTTGCCTCTTGCCGCTCAGCGTGGCCACGATGCGCTTCAGCATGGACCCCACAGCACTTGGGAGGGGGACCACGCATCCCTGCAGCGGGGATGTGTGAGCACACGGACCATCCAGCCCCATAGCGCAGCGCAGGATGCCAGCGGGCAGGCGGTGTGTGCATGGTGAGGGTGCTGTGGTTGGCAGCACCCAATCAGGTAATGACCTGCATGTTGGGTATGTCGGGATGCCTCCAGATGGGTGCGAGGTGGGCACGGGCAGGATCTGAGCCTACACCCTGCCCAGCATCCGAGCGATCCACCAGTTGCAGGGCATGATGATGCGGCAGATGACCCTGCCGCCCTGGTAGCAGTAGGGGTAGGGGTAGTAGCCCAGCAGGGGCTCGCAGACCCGCCGGCAGTAGCGGTTGGCGCGGCGGCACTGGGCGCAGCAGTACCCGCGCTCGTCCCACAGCGGGTGGAACTCCAGCCCGTTCTCCGACTGCCAGGGAGAGCAGTGTCAGCACAGCCAGGGGGATGTGTGACCGAGGCATCCCGGAGCATGGTCAGGACATCCCAAGGAACATGGGCAGGACATCCCAAGGAGCATGGACAGGACATCCCAAGGAACATGGACAGGACATCCCAAGGAACATGGACAGGACATCCCAAGGAACATGGACAGGACATCCCAAGGAACATGGACAGGACATCCCAAGGAACATGGACAGGACATCCCAATGAACATGGGCAGGACATCCCAAGGAGCATGGACAGGACATCCCAAGGAACATGGACAGGACATCCCAAGGAGCATGGACAGGACATCCCAAGGAACATGGACAGGACATCCCAAGGAGCATGGACAGGACATCCCAAGGAACATGGGCAGGACATCCCAAGGAACATGGACAGGACATCCCAAGGAACATGGGCAGGACATCCCAGAGCATGGGCAGGACATCCCAAGGAACACGGACAGGACATCCCAGAGCATGGACAGGACATCCCCAGGAGCATGGGCAGGACATCCCAAGGACCATGGGCAGGACATCCCAAAGAACATGGACAGGACATCCCAAAGAACATGGACAGGACATCCCAAGGAACATGGACAGGACATCCCAAAGAACATGGACAGGACATCCCCAGGAGCATGGGCAGGACATCCCAAGGACCATGGGCAGGACATCCCAAAGAACATGGACAGGACATCCCAAGGAACATGGGCAGGACACCCCAGGAGCATGGACAGGACATCCCAAGGGACATGGACAGGACATCCCAAAGAGTAGAGCCAGGACACCCCGGGACACACATGACACCCTGAGACCATGACCAGGACACCCCATGGTGTGATTCCCTGCACTCACATAGTCATTGATGGGCAGGTCCTCCTCGGTGAGCTGCCGTGCGTGGCGCTTGGGCCCTGGCTGCGCATCCTTCTCCACCTCATGTTCGCTCCCCCCATCCAACCAGCTCTGGTTGTCCACGAGCAGCTCAGGGTCTTCTTCTGCTGCCCCTTCGAGGTTGGCCAGCTCAGGAGCTGCAGGAAGAGCCCAAATGTTGCTGTCAACAAGCAGGGAGCAGAGGGACAAACGCAGCAGCAGGTATTAATGTGCCGAAATCTGGTGCTAAGGCACAAGAAAAGCCCGCCAGCAAACTAGCTGCACTCCATTGCCTCTTGCTGTCACCAAGCCTGGAAGGGCTGTGGGAGGTAATATGGTGAGAGGAAAGGGTAGAGAAGGCATGTCCTGTCCCCTCCCTGTGCTCGTGGGTGGTGGGTACCCATGGGTGGTGTTTGCATTATCATCATGCTGTGGGGAAGCACCTCCTCATGGTGCTGCTGTGGGGGG
Source organism: Pezoporus wallicus (assembly GCF_028554395.1). NCBI lineage: Eukaryota > Metazoa > Chordata > Aves > Psittaciformes > Psittacidae > Pezoporus > Pezoporus wallicus. The sequence continues at coordinate 72,987 of NW_026635510.1, read as the reverse complement.
AACTTACAGAGCCCCAGCAAAGTGACATGATTTGGGGCAGATTAGGCCCAGCACCACCGTGACATTGATTTCCTTTGCTGAAACCCAACCGCAGATGGGGTCTGATGGTGGGGACTGAGGAGAAAGGGGCCAGCAGCCTCCCTCCCTGTGCAGTGGGGATCTCTGCTGCCCACTTGCTCCCAGGAGCATCAGTGGCTATGAGCTGAGTGGTACCCATGTGGGATGAGATGCTCCTCGACGGCTGCAGAGCAGAGGGAGGGTGCTTGAAACCAGCTCAGAATTGGGGTAGTGAGTGGGTAATTGCACTGGCACATCTCAGAGATCACAACCTCTGTGAGGGCTCTGTAATGGGCAGCCGGAGCTGCAACCCCGTTGTGTGATTTAGATGCAGACATCTGCTCGTGCTCAGGTGTTCCCGCAGTGATGAGCATTGAGGTGTTCCCATTTCCAGCAGCACTGGCTTCTTTACAGGTACAAAGGGTTTAGGGTTTAGTTTTGCCTTGTTATGAAAAAGGCAAGTGGCCGCTCTGTGAAGTGCAGGGCAGTGGGGAGCCAGCAGAGAGAAACTTCAGCTCCTGTTGTTGCACTGATCATGCTCTCCTGGTCATGGTTGACATCATGTTCATGTCTGAGTTGTACAGTAAGCCCCTGGAAATGGGTTCCTGCCGCACTGGGGGACATGGTGGGTGATGGGGCTGGTCCCAGCGAGGGGGCTCCCATGTGCTTTGGATGGGGGATGTTTCCCTGTACCTGCTATGGGCGTGGGGTGGATCCAGTAGATGGTCACGTTTCTGCAGATGTCAAAGATCTTGGAGCTCTTGAGGAACTCCTTGTTCTGGATGGGCTTTTCCCCGGGCACCCAGACCACGGACTGCTCCAAGTACGTGGTCGTGATTTCTTCTCCCTGGAAGAAGAGCCACATTTCACCCCTGCATGGTGAGACACCCTGTGCTCCCCTCGGCTTACCCAGAGGCACCTCTCCCATCCCAGAGAGCAGCTTGGTTTCATCTGCCTTGTGGTGCTCACCCAATACACATGCAACGCCCTACTGTTCCCATCATGAGCCCCATCTCCCCTACCTGCTTTCAGCCACCACCCCCCTGCTCTCCTCTCCCTGTTCATCATGCTTCAACAGCCTTCTCCTGCGTGGTCCCCACCATCTGGAGGAGCCTTCTGGAGCGCCCCAGCTCATTTCAAACCCAAGATTAAGGCATCTCCCCTCTGCTTTTCTCTTACTATTTAATTTCTCTCTCCTTCTGCTGCTGATTTTGTGATCGAACGCTTTAATTTATTCCTCACAGAACTCCTTTGCGCGGCCATAGACTGTAATTTATAGCACATGTCTCTGCCCTTGCATTAGCCCACGGTGTGTTTTGGCAGGCGCTTAGGGAGGGAGATATATAAAGACTATTGAGCGGGTCTGCGCTGAGCTATCTGCCGAGGCCACTTGTGTGTGGTGGTGGTGGTAGCCCATAGAGCAAGCTGGCAAATGGCATCTCTTTGCTTTCCAGGAGGCATCTGGAGCTGTGTTTCTCTTCTGGAGCTTGTCCTTATGGTTTTGGGAAGTCTTAGGGAAGAGCCAACGCAACCTAAGTGCTGTGAGATTCTGTGGGGCCAGAGGGTTGGGCAGCATCAGTGGGGCAGAGCTAGGGGGATGCCACCCCCAGAACTTGAATCCCTTAGGATTCAGGTTGGAAAACCCCTCTTCCTTGTGCTCCTCACCTTGCTCTGGGTGCAAGTCCTATCCTGGCTCCCATTCCCTACCACAGGGCAGCATCCTCTGCCTCCTACAGGGCATGGAGCTGGGTTTCTCTCCCTGTGTGGCTGGATTGGTCGCATCCTGCACTGCAGAGCATCATTAACATGACAAGGTCTGGGTCTTTGGAGTCTATGGTGAAAGCAGCCAGGCTGGAGAGATGCTGCCTGAAGGATATTTATCTGGCTGGGTTTTACATTGCAGCTCTCAACCCAGGGCAATGTTCAGCTGAAGCCAGGGAAATCGTCTCCCTTTTACAGTGGTAGCTGAAGAGATCCATGGGCATCTTATGGCATAATCAAAGAATCAGCATCTGGGAATCTGGGTCAGGATTCAGGGAATCGCTTCTGCCCACACTTGGATTCAAACACGTGTCCTGCTGGTGCTTCATCTTCAACGGCTTTCCTGGGGGGGCTCAGAGTGCTAACACCCTGCATCCCTCAAAGGGGGAGGTGGGGGGGCTGTGCCACCATAGGGAGCTTGGGGATGGGGACAAGTAAGGATGCTTTCGAGGCACTGAGCTGAGGATAGGCTGTCAGAGAGGGGTTAAAGCCGTAGAACCATAGAATCCCAGAGTGGTTTGTGTTGGAAGGGACCTCAAAGCTTACCCGGTTCCAGCCCCTGCCATGGGCAGAGACACCTTTCACAACACCAATGTATGGATTCACACAGGACAGGGAGGCGTCCCCAGCCCCGTGCTTCCCACCTCCAGGGCTGCGCGCCAGGCACGCTCCCAAATCCCACTCCTTAAACGTGGCTGCTCTTTTAAATTCATTACTTCTGCCTCATTCTGCTTGAGAACACGAGGCTCAGTTCTGGGAGAAGCCAATCTGATTGACTTCTCAGTGCCTGCTAATCCTGAGCTGCCTTGCGACCTTTTGACTACAACAGGATTATTGTTCTTGATCTGCGGTATTGTGCTGAGAGGTTTCTGCCTGCCGGCAGCCTAATCCTGCCTCTTTCCACTTGTTTTTAGAAGCAATCCTCTGAAACAAGATCGTTTTATGAAGCGATCAGAACTCATTATTCCTTTCTTGCAGCATCATTGGAAGGCAGAAGCAGATGGGAGGGTGGTGGGGACGGTGCTGCGCTCCCAATGCTGGGCACATGAGGGGGTTTCACTGGGAACACGAGGGTGTCCTGCTTTATGCACCTACCTCAAGCTCTGGGATCTTGGCCTCTGTCGTCTCAGGCAGGACTTTAGTCTGAGTTTTGATGAAGCATTTTTGAAGTCCCACGAAGAAGATGCCGGTTATTCCCTACAGCATCAGAACAAACAGCAAACAAGCAGTCAGGGCAAAGCAGGAGAAATAACCCTGTTGTATTGAGGGTGCATAGAATCATTGAATGGTTTGGGCTGGAAAGGACCTTAACGTCATCCAGTTCCAACCCCTGCCACGGGCAGGGACCCCTTCCACTAGAGCAGCTTGCTCCAAGCCCCTGTGTCCAACCTGCCCTTGAACACTGCCAGGGATGGGGCAGCCACAGCTTCTCTGGGCACCCTGTGCCAGCGCCTCAGCACCCTCACAGTAAAGAACTTCTTCCTTAGATCTAACCTGAACTTCCCCTGTTTCAGTTTGAGCCCATCACCCCTTGTCCTATTTCTACGGTCCCTGATGAAGAGTCCCTCTGCATCCCTGTAGGGGCAGCAGGTTGAGGGTTTTATTGTGCTTTTCCCATTGATGTTCTTGTGCAAACCCCACTCAGTGGTGGTGCTAAGGTGCACAAAGAGGTTCTCCTAAGGGATTTGCACTTTATGGGTTGGGAGAATTGGTCTTTTTACAGATATTTGAAGGCAGACAGCAATAACATTTTCCTTTGCTCCCCTTCTCCTTATAACTCTCAGGAGCTGTGGTTATCACCAATAAAAACATGCAGAAGAGCATCTGACCGTTATGGGTATATGAACATCCAGCCCCCGGTTCCTGCCAGGCTATTAGCTTAAAGTTTTGCCATATGTCACCGCACAGGATATTTCCCTACACATTTCAATTAGGTTTCAGAGAGAGCCCTACAACATTGTCATGAGGGTTTAATGCTCTGCAGACAGAAAGATGCACAGGGCTCGGATAGATTGATGGTGATTGCGTTCCTTCGCAAGGGTAAATCCAATAACTGGGGCTTGCTTTTAGAGATGCATCTTGTTGGAACTGAACCACTCCACTATTAAATACCGGTGGAAGCTTATGTAGATACACATCTCTTTCCCTTTGAGAGCATCCCCAGGGATGCTGCATGTGGGTATTGCTCTCCCTGACACAGGGCTGGGGCTTGCTCCAGTGACCTGTGGTGTCCTAAAGGATCCCATTGGTCCTGCTGCATGGTCCCAAGGATAAACCCTGCTGCACTCACGTTTTTGAAGTCATGGATCTCCAGGATTTCCTCGCTGCCGTTCCCGCTGCTGAAGGTCTCTGTCCTGGCCAGTGGGTCGATCTCCATCACAATCTTCTTCTTCTCACCGTGGCTGAAGAACGTGTGTTCCATGTCATAAACCTGCGAGGGACAGAACCACACAGTGGTTGGCTCAGCCTGACCTGAATTCACCCACTGGCCAGTGGGTGAGCAGGATGGTTCTGGGTACCCTGCACCAGGGCAGCTCTGAGCCAGGATGGTAGCCTGGATAGTGAAAGGAGAAACAGCTCCCAGGCACCAGGGGTGGGAAGAAGGGCGGGATGGGGCCAGGCTGTGTGGGGACATGGATGTCAAACCTGGGAGATGATCATCTCACACTTGCACCAAGAGCTTGGCCATGGCTCAGCCTTTGCCGGCGCTTTCTGTGGCATGAGCCTGGGCATACATCCCAGGCTGGAATGAAGTCCAGAGCCCAAGGGACCTCACTTTCTTGCTCCAACACTGCATCCCTGTCTCACTTGCTCCATCACTGCATCCCCAGCTCCCTTGCTCCATCCCTGTATCCCTGTCTTGCTTGCTCCATCACCACATCCCTGTCTCATTTGCTCCATCACTGCATCCCTGTCTCATTTGCTCCATCACTGCATCCCTGTCTCATTTGCTCCATCACTGCATCCCTGTCTCATTTGCTCCATCACTGCATCCCTGTCTCACTTGCTCCATCACTGCATCCCTGTCTCATTTGCTCCATCACTACATCCCCAGCTTGCTTGCTCCAGCACTGTAACCCCAGCTTGCTTGCTCCATCACTGCATCCCTGGCTCCCTTGCTCCATCTCTACATCCCCAGCTTGCTTGCTCCAGCACTGTAACCCCAGCTTGCTTGCTCCAGCACTGCATCCCTGGCTCCCTTGCTCCAGCACTGCATCCCCAGCTCCCTTGCTCCACCACCGTATCCCTAGCTTGCTTGCTCCAGCACTGTATCCCCAGCTCCCTTGCTCCATCACTGCATCCTTGGCTCCCTTGCTCCATCACTGCACTTTCCGTTTGTCCTGGAAAAGCCGAGGTAAATCCTCTCTCTGCCTGGAGGAGATGAGGGATTGCCTGCGGATCAAAGCCCTCCTCCAGGGCTGGTGAAGAGCTCTGGGGCGTAGCAGCCGGCTTCCCGTCGGCACTCATCCCTGCGGGAGCCGGGGGGAGCCGTGCCGGTGGAGCAGCCCTCTGCTGCTCTCAGGTGCTCACCGCACGCAGTCAGCCCCGCAGCGCTCCAGTCTCTGCGGATGCCTGACCCTTAAGGAATGAGCAGTGGCAGATGCTATTTGAAACACAAAAGTGATCCCGCTGGCACTGAGCCTCGGGGAGTCTCGCTTCCCAAATCTAATGGTGTCATGTGGAAGGAAAGGGCTTGTGCAGATCCCCTCCAAAGCCACAGGAGAGGGGGATAATGGAGGCACAGGGATGGGGATGCTCTATTAATCCCCTGGCAAAGCTGTGGAGCTGGTAAAGGAGCACTCTGAAACCCCAACCCAATCCCCCTTTCAGGGTCCCCTGGTTCTTGCACATCCCTCCCCGTGAGGGTGTTCAGAGGCTCTCATCTGTGCCTGCAGCATCAGCATCCCCTGTTTTGCAGCCTGTGTGCTGAACTGGCCATGCAGGTGGTAACTGCCAGGTACCTTTACCTCTGCTTAAAACTAGAAGAGCGATGAGCGCCTGGGCATCCATGAGCATCTCCTTTTAGTCAGCAGGAGGCTTTTCTAAAGATATATAGCCACAATGGATGTAATGGCATGGCAGAAAGAGCCTGCAGCCTAAAATGGCTGGAAACCTGTTGATTCTGCCTGACAAAGTGCACTCAGTGCCATAAATAACTTCCAGGGGTTAGGATCCTGGGTGGTACCTTATCTTCGAGTGCCTCTCCATCTATGAAGAATGACTTTTGCCATTGCAGAGGTCAGGTAGCCCATTTGGACTTTGCTGGCTCATGATGCTCAGAGAGCTATGAGATGTTATAGGACTAAAGGTGACGCTTGCTGTGTTGGATGCTGCCAAGCAGAGGCCACCCCTCAGAGGAACAGGTCTTTAAAGCCTTTTTTCCACTCCCTGGTTTCATGAAGGGAGCTTGGAGGGGTTTTTGCTCTTCAAAGAGCTTGATTCCCCTTGGTTTAGAGTTCTGAGTGTTAGGAAGTTCCAGCCTCCTGAATCTGGCTTTTCCCACAGGATTGCCGGCCCAGCTCTCCAGCCCATGGACACCAATGATGTTGGACACCAGGAGCATCCCATGCAGCTCCACTGCAGGAACACCTTTGCTTCCTTAGGCCTTGTGAAGGGCTTCCAGAGATGCCACCAGGCTCCATCCTCCTCCGGTGCCCCCCAGTGAGGATGCTGAGGGCTGGAGCTATGAGGCTGAAGCAATGGCTCAATGGCCCAGAAAGAACCTCCCCTCCAGGGGTTAAGAGCTGGCACTCACCCTGCTCTTCGAGGAACAGTGGAGGCTTTATAGCGGTCTTGGCAGGAGCCCGCAGGCACATATGGCTTTGATTGCTGCTTCTTTTCTTTTAGGAGGTATTTATTTCTATTTGCTGATAAAAAGACCAAGTTTCCAGCAAGCAGGGTGCTTCCTCTGCCCAGCAGGAGGGCAGCTTGGACGGGATGCTGTGGCTCCAGCATGGGAGGAGCGAGGAGATTCCATGTGGGAAAGGGGTCACTTTGTCTGTGCATGGGGATGCTGGAGAGCTGGCAAGACCCGCTGGTGCCAGGGTGCAAAGCAAGGCCTCCTCAGTGGGCATGGACACTCAAAGGAGGATGAGGAGCACTGAGCTGTTGGCGTCAGTGCTAATTCTATGATTCAAGGTTAAGTGATTTGCTTGGGGTACAGAAGGAAATAAAAGGCAGGATTGCCAAGACCCTGGGCAGAGATGTATGGGAGACGTGCAGCCCTGCTGCTGCCCCCGACACACTCGGCACTTAGAGCAGCGTCTGTCTGGGGAGCTGGGAATAAAGGAGCCCAATCCAGTTAGCAGGAACTCCTCCACAAGCTAATCCGTCTCAGCGTCCCCTCGTATTGCAGACACATTAAAGTAAGAAATACAGCCCATGACAATCCATCACGGCCGCGTCCTGGCTTTCTCTCCTCTTTATGCGGTGGCATAATGTCTTTTCCACCAGTTTCTGGCAAGATAATTGAAATGAAATGGAAAATATTTTCTTACTTGTCATGAAATTTGCTGCCGGTGGAATAAGAGTAACTTTAACTCTTCATGGCATAGCTCCCATCCCCTCTAATTGTCAGAATGCGGTGGCAGAGAGAAATAAACCCCAGCCTGTACAAAGTAAAAGCTAGTTATGAATAATAAAGACATTTCTAAATGGCTCATGAATACTTGTGGTCTAAGGAAGTGCATCTTTGTGAAGTCGCCTGGGTTTTGGGGTGTAGTTAACAGTTTCGGTGGTTTGGGGATGGGGGAAGGCTCTGTCTGGGGAAGCAGCACTCTGTAATGCTGGATCAGAGAGTTGTTACTTACTTTTCTGGGCGCTGGGTTCCGCAGGTATTTGACACCAAAGAATATGAGGATAAGAGAGATGAGCAGCACGCTGAAGAGCAGCCCGCAGACCTGGTACCTGGAGCAGGTCCTCTTCCGCCTCTTGGATGCTTCTGCCTAAGGAGTGACAAAGAGCGATGTTTGGTGCCGGTGACCCAAGGAGGGACACGCACACACGGGTATCAGACACTGACAAGCTGCAGGGGTGCAGAGCAGCAAGGCGAGCCCTGAACTCACATCCAGAAAGCGGCAGTCCTCCGGGCTGTCCCGAGCCGTGCCTCCCATCGTCTCCTCCGTGTGCGAGCCCGCTCCGAGGTGGAGTCACAGCGGCTCTGCGCTGCACATGCAGCAGGGAGGGCCGGGTCCTGACGGTGCAGCAGCTTCCCCCGGCAGCTCCCGCAGCGCTGCCTGCTCGCACGCCATTCCCAAGCCTTTGGAGAGGAGCCTGCATGGAGCGGCGCGGTGCGGTGTCCATCGGCCATGGGCAGGGCACAGGGTTCTGTGCTGCTCCGGCCCAACGCTGCTGCTGCCTGTGCGCTGATGGATGGGCAAGGGCTCCTGGACACCCCTGAGCTGTGGGGATGCGGGCACTGCTGCTCTTGGGAGCTGCTCCCTTCCAATACAAACTAGTCTGTGATCCTATGATTCCATGATTCTATGATACTATGATTCCATGATTATATGATTACATGATCCAGGGGCACTTCTGCAGCCCAGGAGATGCCCGTGGGGTTCCTGCATGGCATGGGGACATGGCATGGCAGGGGAACATGTGTACATGGGCATGGTTGTGCATGGGTGGGCATGGGTGTGTGCGTGTGCATATGTATATATGATGTGCATACACGTGCGTATGGGTGTGTTCATGCACATATGTGTGAGTGCATGAGTGTGCATATGTATGTATGGTGTGCATGCATATATGTATGGGTGTGTACATGCACATATGTGTGAGTGCATGAGTGTGCATATGTATGTATGGTGTGCATGCATATATGTATGGGTGTGTACATGCACATATGTGTGAGTGCATGAGTGTGCATACGTATGTATGGTGTGCATGCATATATGTATGGGTGTGTTCATGCACATATGTGTGAGTGCATGAGTGTGCATATGTATGTATGGTGTGCATGCACAGATGTGTGAGTGCATGAGTGTGCATATGTATGTATGGTGTGCATGCACAGATGTGTGAGTGCATGAGTGTGCATATGTATGTATGGTGTGCATGCACAGATGTGTGAGTGCATGAGTGTGCATATGTATGTATGGTGTGCATGCACAGATGTGTGGGTGTGTACATGCACATATGGATGCATGGCTGTGCATGCACTCACTGCCAGCCCACAGCAATGTAGTATGAAGCCCGAGCTCTCCCCATGGAGTGCGTTCTGCCGCCCCATTGGCTTAGCCAGGAATTTCCTGACTAAGTTTTCTATTTGTCTCGACATTCCAGAGTTCCCATTTGTTGCAATCGCACCGTTTCTGCGTGGAAATGAACCCATCTGAAGGAAGACTCCCAGCAATCCAGCACAGAGTTTCTAGTCTGAACAGGATGAGGCTCCCTGGTGTCGAGGAGCTGGCACGGGCTGCTTTTCCAAGCTGTTCATCTAATATAAACCCGGAGTGCATCATGCACTCATTAAAACTGCACTGCTATAAAAGAAAACCCACATTGGGCTTGGCTCAGGGTGGGGAATAGAGAAATTGCTTTTAGTAGGTCCAGTGCTGGCTTTGCCATCTCCCCTTCCCTTAAGCCAGTACCAGTTACTCCAGGATGTAAAACACACCAAGGAGGGGTTAGTGTAATGTTGGAGAGGCCAATAACAGAAGGGAACCATACTGAGGAGTGAAAGACAGCAGGTTATTTGGAGGAGAAACATCCCTCTTCAATGGAGAGCAGCAACCACAGGCAGCCTTTGAAAGCACCCAAAAGGTTTGGGGAATCTAAATGCAGTAACCCTGTGCAGATATGGGCTGTGTGTCCTCACTTCCCAGCAGAAAGTTCCCCCTGGAAGCCTTTGTTATTCATTGGAAACTGAAGTATTGGGAAGTGCTTTCTTTCCCTGTCAAAATCAGGGTTTCAAAGGAAAACTTTGGAGCAGCTCAGTTGAAAGACAGCTGTGATGGTAGGAGAGGATTGCAGCTGTGCCACTAAGCAGGCACAACCGATCAGCAGAGCAGCCCATCTTCACAATGCCCCCACTGGGGGCACAGGGAACACTGCAAATACCACTCGTAAAGTAAATTAAGCATGATTGGTTTATTGCTGTTGTAAGGGAATGTCAAGGTTTTTAATGGCAATCACTGGAATGCCAGCAGGAGTCAGGCAGTGGAATCAGCTGGAAGGGGTGAGAACCTCCAGGCTGGGAGTTAATAAAACTCCATAAATACCATTCCAGAGCTTGGTGAGTAGTGGGGATGGAGTGATGGGGATGGAGTGGTGGGGATGGAGTGGTGGGGATGGAGCATCAGGGGTCTCACCACTGGGATGGAGACCTCATCTTGCTGCAGCCTGCTGGGCACTGCTGGCCCAGGGGACGGGGAGCAATGGGGTTGAGCACACACAGTGCAGGCACACACAGCGCATGCATGTGCAGCCAGCCCCATGCGTCCTGACCCCCATGCAGAGAGCAGGATGGGACCCCTCCATAGAAACCATTATAAGTATCCAAACTTGAACCAGGGCAGCAAGTCACTGGGCAAACCAAGTAGACCTTCCCCTCAGCAGCTGAGCGCTGTGTGACAGCCGCTGGATCCCAACAGGGAGATGGATACTTGGGATGCAGAGAGGGACAGAAACCACAGGAGGTTGCCCAAAGAAGTGAATGCTCCATCCTTGACAGTGTTCAAGGCCTGGTTGGACGGGGTTTGGAGCAACTTGGTCTAGTGTAAGGCATCTCTGCCCATGGCAGGGGGTTGGAACTGGATGATCTTAAGGTCCTTTCCAACCCAAACCATTCTAGGAGTCTACAATGCTGCTCAGGAATGTCTTTTCCCCTCCATTTCCTAATCCTCTGTCTCAGCATTCAGGGTGTCAGATAAAGAAAAAAATAAAGGACTTTCCATGAAAAGACAACATTTTTTGAGGGGGAAAAAAACCCCCTTTAAGATGACAATCAGGTTCTCTGTATAAAAAGCAGTTCCGATGGAAATCTCCCATCAGTGCCAATGGAAAGGGAACAATCACTAATTTTCCTGGAAGCTAATGAGCGCCAGTGTATATGACAGGGGAGAATTTAATCTGATGCGAGCTGCGGAAGAGAAGCAATACTGATATTAACGTGTGACTAATTGATACCCAGAAGAACATTTGAAATGATTAAAAGCCATTTGATTTCTATACAGGGCAATAAGAGGCTCATTGGCGACGACTGGTGCATCCTTTCAGTTCTCTACACATCCTCAGTGTAGCTCGACTGCTGCATCAAGTCTCCGTGCCTGGAAGTGTGGTACCAACTGATTCCTCCTGGACAGCACAAGGGTTTGTACACGGTGTAAGGGTGAGAAGCCTGGAAGGAGTAAAATAGGTCCCCAAACCACTAAAAAGCAGGTTCCCAAAGCAATGGGGCTCAAGCAGCAGCCTCCAGCTGGAACCCCCTGGTGATTAATATGGTGCTCTTTGTTATAATGAAAAACCCATTAAGGTCAGCGGCAGCATCTCCGAGCAGCACTAAATTGGAACGATGGAGACAGTAAAGTTAAAAACGAGCCATAATATTAATGTGGATAGTGAATTAATTGGGCAATTCCATAGGTAGTAAGTAAATCATCTCATTTACTGTGGGACTCTGGCTGCAGAGTGCTGTGGTGGCAGTAATGGAGCCAGGGAAGCAACACTGAGCGTCAGCACTTGAAGGGACCATACTGGATCCATCCCTTTGCTTCTTCTCCTTTGGTGCTTCTGGGGGGAGTCTCAATAGGGAAATGCCTCTTGCTTTGCTCTTCTGGGTGCTCCAGCCCCAGAATGCATCGTCCAGGGCAAGGTGTCTGTCCCCTGGTCCTGAAGTCATGATCCAAAGCATCTGCACCTGGTCCTGCAGCACTGGTCCAAGGTACCTCTCCCTTAGTCCTCAGCTGTGGTTTAGTGTCCATTGTCTGGTCCCACAGTCACAGCCCAAGGTGTCTGTCCCTTAGGCCTCAGCCACAGTCCAAGGTGTCCATCCCCTCTCCTGCAGCCCTGCTCCAAGGTGTCTGTCCCATTTTGCTGTTGCACACAGGAAGGTCAGAGCAAGCTGGAGGTAGCTTTATGGAAGGGCTGTTCCCTGCTCCGGGTGGGTCTCTCAGGAATGGCTTCCTTGCCTTTGGGAGAGACGTACAGAACCATCACACAGCCCTTGGCCACCTCCTGCTCTTGTTGTGCCCTGGACTGGGACCTGCTGTGGGGACAGAGGGAGGGGATTTACACCAGGTGGATGCATTTGCACACACATCAGCAGGGCTGCCGGCTCCCTCCTCACTTCTAGCATCCCAGACAGCGCACAGAGAGAGGGACAAATCACACCTAAAAGGAAATTGCTCATTAGCCAGCGCCTGATTAGATGGAACCATTTCTGCTTCAAACCATCCCACTTTCTGTAACATTTGCCAGATGAGAGGATGCGTATCTCCTCTTATCAACCAGCCACATACGGCCTCAGCGAAGGGATGCTGCAGTAATTGGCCTATTCATCATTCATTGTTTATCTTAAGTTCACGTTGTCATAGGGAACTCCAGAGACATCCCTGATTGAAGTTAAGAAACTCATCATTATGATGGAACTGCTTGGGGAGCTGGGCTGGGGATGCACGTGGCCATGGCGATGCTGCGTAGCCAGAGCAGCTCGTTCTGAGCTGACAAAGCTTTTGGAGAGAACAGAAAGAGATGAATTCGTGGTGGCTGTTCTGATGGAGCCGCTCAGAAAGTTATTACCGGAGACACACACCTCTCCTTGTTCACAGCCCATGGAAACCTTGCTCCCGGGAGCTCAGGGGGGTGTCTGCCTTATTGGTGCTCTTGTGACTCCCTCGGCAACACAAGTTATTAACAGCACCAAGGAGCTTTATCCTAATGCTGGTTTCATCTTGATGAATGACAATTCCATGCCTCTGTTCTACCAGGTGAGTGCCCAGGTGTATTTCAGACACTTGACTTCCTCAGCAATGCTTGCCCATGCACAAGGTTTAGCTTGTCTATAGGGGATGCTGACATGATGCTTGATTTCCACCAGGCTTTGAATATCTATAATGCAAAGACCAAACCCATAATCCTGCATTACCATAAATCGCTTCTCCCATGAAAGAGCTACTTCCTACTGGAATGTAATGGGAAGCTATGTGTGTATTGGTGTCACACCGAAAAGAATTTCCTTAGGAATAGGTTAAGAAATGTTAAGGAATAGCTCCCAGCTGCTCTCAGAGAGAGGAAACCAAGGAGAGGATGACTTGGGGAGTGAAAGGTGTCTCCCTCTGCCCTGCAGTAACACAGGACAACACAGGACAGAGGCTGTGGCTGGGTTCCATGGCAGAAGATGGGTGCTCAGGGTGATGCGGGTGCTCCATTGGGAGCAATCCCAGCCTGCTCAAGTAGAAGCAGGTCATTCTGGGATGACTGTGCATGAGGCCAGCCTGGTTTCTCGAGGGAGTGCAGATGTGCTCAGGTATATGGGGACGTGTTGCAGGATGGATGCTCTGGGCTTCTCCAGCAGCAGCAATAAGAACACTGGTGCAGGAAGAGGGACCAGGTTCCCCTTCCATGGACTGAAAGGACCTATACAAGAATGCAGAGGGACTCTTCCTCAGGGACTGCAGCAATAGGACAAGGGGTGATGGGTTCAAACTGAAACAGGGGAAGTTCAGACTGGATATAAGGCAGAAGCTGTTCCCTGTGAGGGTGCTGAGGATTCTCCTCTCCGTCCCTCCGAGAGCAGGGGGAGGGCAAGAAAGGGGGGGGAAGTGAGCGAACGAATTGCCTGACTGGGTTTAAACCACGACAGGTGCCCAGAGAAGCTGTGGCTGCCCCATCCCTGGCAGTGTTCAAGGGCAGGTTGGACACAGGGGCTTGGAGCAAGCTGCTCTAGTGGAAGGTGTCCCTGCCCGTGGCACGGGTTGGAACTGGAGGAGCTTTAAGGTCCCTTCCAACCTAAACCAATCCGGGGTCCCATGATTCTCCCCTTGGTCATGAACTCAACTGTGGGAAGCCCACAGGGAAAAGACCACTTTTTGCTGCGTGGTGCTGGGATTATATGAAGAGCATAACCGGTGTTATCACTGCTTAGTAACCCTAAACCATTTAGCATTAACACACTGAGCATTTCCCACTGAATCAGTTCAGTGTCACACGAGCGCCTGCTGAACTGAGCACGCAAGCTCCAGTTATCCTACTGTCAGCTGATACACGTATTTATGTTGTTTATTTACTAAAGACAGAGCTGAGATGGCTCTGATCAAGAAGGAACCCATTAAAGCGAGGAATCCGAACACAGTTCATTTGTCTTTGATTGTCATTGACTCTCCCGTTGACGGCCTTCGTGATTAATTGCGCTGTGATGCTGTGAGCATCGTTTTCCCTCTGAGACCACACGCATCCGCAGTGTCCCAGCTGTGGCAGGAGGAATACCCAGGTCTCCTGGGAGTGCTGAGGTTTTGCGGGAGATCCCGAGGCGCAGGAGATGGGGATTTGCCTGCTCTTTCCTCAGTGATGTCTCTGTGCTGTTTTCCCTGCACCCCGAGCTCTGCTCCTTCCTCTCTCCCAGCTCTAACACACAGAGCAAAGCTGTTCGCTGCCCCAGGGTCCTTTTGGGGAAAAAAAACAGCTATTTTAGAAATCAATAAAATAAATAAAATGAACCCAGTCAGCAGATTGCCCGTCTCTGGTCCTAAAAGGGAAAAGCAGTGGAAAGCTCTGCAGCTCTATGCATTTTGGGGTTCATCACTGGTGCTGGCTCCCCTCTGATGCTCACCAGTGGGGAGGACCTAGGGATACCCAGTTAGGGAACAGCAGTGCTTCCATCTGGGGCTCCAGGTGCTCTCCATGAGCAAAGGGGCTGGAGCTAATGCTGCCCAGCTGCCCCTGCCTTGGTGGGTATATAGGGGATGGGAAGGGAGCAGAGGGGTTTGGACTGTGATCCTGTGGTTCTTGGTGAGAAAAGGGAGGCTGCTGGGCTCCAGAAGTATAGGGATGAGGACCACAGAGCTATGGTTGTGCATATGAGAGCTGAGAAAGAGGCAGCAGCTGAGCTTGAGAGGCAGGTAAAGCAGCATGGAGACACCGCTGAAGAAGGACCAGGAAACTGGGGCATAGATGCAGAAGGTGGGCAGCAGAGCAGAGGATGCTCCAGTGCATGCAGGTAAGCTGTGGGGCTATGGCAAAGCTGTGTGCATCCCCCAGCCCCGCTCCTGCAGGGGAGCAGTGCTTGTGCCAGGCTGGGCTGTGTGCCTGCACTGCGATGGGGCTAAGGGATGTCCTCCTCCTCCTCAGCCATGTGTGAGCACAGATGGGCTGCAATGGGGGTGTGCAGGGGAGATGACAAGCATATTGGTGCTGATGTACTGTGGCACACACCGAGCACCCGCCTGCGGGAGCGGGCTGGCTGCTGGGGCCATGGCACAGAGCTGCTGCTGTGCCACCGGAGCCCTTCCTGCCCGGCAGCCTTGGGATGCAGCCCTGGCCTGGGGCAAATAGGGGGGTCCTGGAGCTGCAGGGCTGTGCCTGGTGGCAGTGGGAGCTGCTGAGGGCTGTCCCACCGTGACTGCGACCCTGCTCAACCCCACATGACTCAGGCATTGCCCTTCTGGGAGGTACCAGAGTCCCAGTGCTCTGATCCTGGATGGGGCTCTCCCAGCCCAAAGCCTCCAACCTGGCCTTTGTGAGAAGGCTGGCTCGCACCCCATTGATGCTGGGGCACTGATGCTGTGGATGGCTCCCTTCTGTTTCCCACTGTCTCTGTCCTCTGAAGCTCAGCTCTTTCCTTGCCTGTGAGTCTTTGCCTTTGGGGTCATGATTGCACACCTTTGCATGGGGTGTTCCTGCCTTTGCTATCCCCCCGATGCACCATGGGGGTCTGTTTTAGTGTCACAATCCCAAAGAGCCCATCTGCAGCAGGCTGAGCCTTTGGAGCAGTCTGAGCATGCAGAAAGCACCTGCATCACCTCCTTTCAGATGACACCTTATTTTCTCCTCTCTCCTTCCCTTCTGCTCTTACCATTAAGGTCTGAAGCTCCATCTCTTCCTCTTTCCCTATTACTCTGCTCTCCCTTTGCTATTCCTTGCAGGGATCTCTTTTTTCTCCCTCCCTGCCAAGGTGCTTCCCTTCTGTTGGGTTTTTCTCTCCTCTTTTGCTTTGTTCCTGCATTCCCTCCTGGTTTCTCCCACTTCCTCTGTCCTCTTCACCTCTCTGACACCATCCTCCCCTCCCACTGCAGCCCCAGCATCTCCCTGCTCCCTCTCGGCTCTGTGCAGGCAATGGGGCTGGACCCCTCCATCCCATTGCTGGCCATGGGGTTTTTTCTTGGCGAGGTGTTGGCTGGCAAGTGGAAAACCCCAGGGGAATGAGCTCAACTTGGCTGTCACCTGCAGTGATTGGTTTCTGCCTCTCTCGCAGGGTGTTGTGTCCTGTGAGCAAGCAGCTGTTGGGGGAAGCACATTTTTCTTGCTCACTGGGAGTTCCTGCTTGTTGTTTTTATAAATCAGTATTTATTGGCCTAATTATTGCAGATGCAGGGCCCGATAAAGGTGACTGTGATTGCAATATCTGATAATGAATTTCATAACAAGCCTGCTGAGCCTGAAAGCTGCCAGCAGGAAAGGCATTATGTCAGGTTAATGACAGCGAGGAGAAACCTCCCCACCAAGCTGCTTTCTCCCATCTCCAAAGCATGAAGGGCCTCTGATGGAGGCTGCTGGAGCACCTCAGGCCAGTCCAGTGCTGCACCCCAATGCGTCTGGGGCTTCTCCATTGCTTTCCCTTGATGGGAGATGCTTTGGAGGATGGAGAGTTGTGAGGAGGCTCAGGTCCCGCCAGGGTCAGGCAATAGGTGTGCAGCAGCACCCAGAGGTGCTCATGTCTCTGCTCCCACTTCCTTCCCAACTTAATCCCACTATGTGAAAGCCAAATGTGAGGCATAGGGAAAGTGGCTCAAATCCACTGCTGTAAATGGATTAATTTAGTAAGTCAGTGGAGGGAAAGGCTTTCCAATAGTGATGCTGGTGCCTGCTCTCACCTCCTGGCCCTATGTGTGCCCCCTGAATTTCCTCTGCCTGTTCCCCACCATGCATGGGCTGCCCTGGGTCAGTCCTGCCCATAGGGCACACTGAGATGGAGCAGGTCAGCAGTGGTTGTGCTGTGGGAAGTGATGCTGCTCCTGCAGGATGCTCGTGTTGGAGGTTTATAGGTGCAGAGACAGTGATACTGCGGCCACAGGGCATCAAGTGGTGTGGGCCCATCTGCTGCTCAAGTAAGGATGGAGAACTTGTGCTGGTGTGCAATCCTTGCCCTCGGCTCCAAATGCTGCCTGGCCATGGGGGCTCCCAGCTCTTGCCTTGTCTTGGTCCTTCTCAGTGCTTGTGATGGTCCTGGTCAGGTCAGAGTGCCTGTGGGTCTACTCCCTGTGAAAGGCTCTTCCCAGAGTTTGGACCTGATCTGCAGGTCAGGGTGCAATGGGCTTTCAGTCAATGCATGGCTCTGCTGAGCACAGGTGTGTGCTGCTCCGTGTTCCTCTGATCCAAGAGCCAGCTCTGTCCCACTGCAGAAACTGGGGTGATTTCCTAGAGCTTGATCAGACCCAGAGCATGGCTTCACATCACTGAAACCTGGGCTTGGAGATTTTGCTTTAGTTCCCTCACCAGCACCAGGAGTAAGTGTGAAAGGGAAGGAAAAAAGACCAGAAGAGAATATTTTCTTTTCAATAATGCAGAGAAGCACAGGCAGGAGGATGTACAAATGTGATTTACTCCTTTGCCCCTGTTATTGCTGCTGATGGCTGCCGTACCCCAGCTGTATCTCAGGGGGCCAGGGGAATTGCTTGCCCTATGTAATGTGCGGATGCCTGTGTTGAGCCTTCTCTCCCCAACCACCAGCAAAGGGCTGGAGCTGCTTGCTTTGTACCTTTAATATTTGGTTGGCAGCTGCTGTGTTTGATGCTGCTCAATGTGGGAGCAAATTGGATTAACTGAAACGTATTCACTGGGATAAGCAGGGGAAAAGCCCTGCTTGTGTGCAGGGCTGTGTGCAGGGACTGGTGCCTGTGGAAGGTGGTTGGGCTCCTGGGGCAGGAAAAGCTCAGACCCTGGACTTGCTCTGAGGATGGGGTGGGAAAGGGATATTGGGGGGCCACGGTCCCATCACCATCAGCTCTTTGCAGCAGGATCTTGCTGTTGACAGTGTCAACAGTGATTTATTGGTGTTATGAGCCATGCACATGAGGATGCTCATCTACAGCAGATGAAGCTTTCAGTAGTACAGTCAATAACAGGAGGACATGGATACCTTGGGAAAACTTGCAGAGGAATTTGGGAGATGTGTCTGGATAACTGAGTGCCAAGCACTGCATTCATCCTACTGCAAACAGAGAGCTGTGGTTTGGTTGTCTCTGCACCTACAAATGACCCTCCCTTGCCCAGGAGGGGACCAGGGCACAGGAGAGATGCAGGCAGAAGGCTGGTGTCAGTGCCCCCCCCCGCCTGATGCTCAGCAAGCTGCCAGGGCTATATCCTGCCCTGCTCAGCCCACAGAACACTGTTATTTCATTACTCTCATGTCATTTCCTCCTGGCTGATCCTGTTGTCATATTGCAGAAATAACTTCCCGCTGTTCCCTAAGGAGGAGCAGACTTGGGAGGCCAGGACAGCCCTCCTCTCTTCCCTGCTTGTCCCTAAGACTGCCATAAGGTTTGTGAAGCCTTTGATTCCTTCTAACTCTTAGCATCAGGGATGCATTAAAAGCAGCTCATGCAAATAACACCAACCAGTTGCTATCATCATCAAACCCTCCAAAGTCTAGTGGCAACTCAGCAAGGTCAGGATGAGGCCATGTCCCCATCCCAGACACCAAAATTGGCCACAGTGGCATTGTGGATCATTCCCCATTCCCTTTGAGTACCCAGCTTCTGTGGATGCTTGGCTTCCTTCTCCTGCTTGTGCCATCCCAGTGTCCTGGTCCCTCTGGCTCTCATTCTGGCTGGAGCATTCCTGGGGTGCTGTTGTGGAGCCTCATTAGCCATGGTTAAATGAGGAGTCAGGTGAATTCCAGCTCCAATGCCTGAAATACTGTTTCAATGCATAATATATGTCCGGGGGTAAATCTCTGCTTCTATTTAACCGTGGGGAAGAGCGTGCTGCTGAATGTTAAGTACGTTATCCCAGGAAACAAAGACTGCTGAGTGAATGACATGGCTAATGAATTAGTGAGGGGAGCAGGGCTGGCATCTCCCCTGCCTTGTGCGCCATTCACTGCATGGGGGGGGGGAGTATTCCCAAGTGTAGGAGTGACAA
This sequence comes from Pezoporus wallicus, assembly GCF_028554395.1. Lineage (NCBI taxonomy): Eukaryota > Metazoa > Chordata > Aves > Psittaciformes > Psittacidae > Pezoporus > Pezoporus wallicus. Next base: position 53,868 of record NW_026635510.1, on the reverse strand, counting down.
ATTACATGATCAATATGGACACTGATCCATGGTCTAATCTTGCTTAGCCCTGGTAAGCCCAAGATTGATCCAGATCTAATCTTGCTTATCCTGGACAAACCTGGGAGCAGATCCAGAGCCTAAGGTAATGCATCCTATGCAAATCCAGAACCGCCCTATTGATTTGCTGGTGTTGTCACCCTGCTTTCACCTTGCTGCAGAGGGCTTTATCTGCCCCTTGGTGTGCAATGCAATCAGGGCAGTCATCCTGATGGCTTGGTGGCAGGGAGTGCCTGGCATCCCTGGCTGCAGGGCTGTGATTCCCTGCTCCAGTGGGGCTTCCTATGTAAGAGGGAGGCAGTTAAACACTGGCTGGGAATCAAGGAACCCTCCATTTGAGTCTCACCTGAGCAGTGAGAGCTCTCCTCGCTGTCTGAGGTGGTCAGGGAGCCATGTATCCCTATGGAAGGTGCAACCTAGATGAGGCTCTGCTCCCACCTCAAGAGCCCCTTGGTCTCCTTGCATGCTCTGGAGGTCTCCTGACCCTCCAGCTGTGGCTGCAGCGAGCAGAAGGGCTGTAACATCCCATGGTCCCCATTCTTTGCTGCATCTTTGCCCTGCAGAACCTCATCCTTGCAGCCAGCATCAATGGGCTCCAGTGAGTCAGGGGGCTCCTGCAAGGCCTTCCTGCAACACTGATAGCATCTCAGAGTAAAAAGGCCATGTGCTATTTAATGTCTAAAGGAATTGGATGGAGAGATATGAAGGTCCTGCACTCTGTGCCCTGGGCTCCTGGCTTCTGCACTGGGATGCAAACAGGTTGCTGTGTTTAAAGGGGAGATGTGTTCCAGCACCTCGAGGTGAGGGGCTCTTGCCCATCCTGCAGCATTCCCAGCTCCATGCAGGTGAGTTGTCAGAGCTTAAGTGCTGGGGGACTGAATCCTGCAGGCTTGGTGCCAGCTACATCTGTGCCTGCAGCCTGGCCCCGTGTTCTGCATTGCTTGGAGCTGGGAAGTGCTTTAGCAGTGTCAATATAACCCAGAAGGTTCTCAAACACTCCAAAAGCATTCCCTGAGAAAATAAGCTGCTTCCTCCCTGAACGGGAAATCATTCCAGATCCATCCCAATGTGCTTCTCTCATCAAAGGGGCCACTTTGTGCTTCTGAATCCAAGGGGAGGGGATGGGAATAAAACAAGGCTCTTGCTTGCGAAGTGCATCTCCCATGGCTGAATCCATCTGTGTTTCTCCTTTGGCGTGTGCAGGAGGGATCTTCCCACTGCAGCTGGGCACTTCACAGGCTCTGTGTGGTGCACGGGGAGGCCGATGGGGCTGGAGCAGCCCAGGTTTCTATGGCATCGTGCACGGCAGCTTTACTGCTCGGCTTCTCCAAGTTGATGGGGAGAAATTGCTTTTGTCAAGTCTAATTTCAGCTGAGCCGAGCAGGATAAACAAAGGGAGGTGTGGGCAAAGCAGATGGTTTGTCACAGAGCACGGAGCAGGCAGGAAGGCTGCGCAGCTTTTTATAGTGTGTGATGGCCTTTCCTTGCATCGAGCTATCCATCACTGTGCAATTCCCAGAATAAACCCGCCTTGTGCGATGTACGTGAAATAGCCAAATGTTACAGCGGGATGTTCGGTCCACACAGTGGTTGGGAGCATCTGCACAGCAGCTTCCTGCTTGGATCCTTGTTTGGAACCCCCTGTAGTGGCTGCTCATCCCAGGGACCCCACTGTGCTCCAGGTGGGACTTTCCTCTGCAGGCTGGTGGATGTGGCAGTGTCAGTGATGCTCCTTCTTGGCGTTATCAGGATTAACAAGGGGTTTGATCTCACCCCATGGTTCTCCCATCTGATCACACTCGGACCTCCTGATCCAGGTCAGGGATGTGGCTGAAGAAGCAGGGAAAGGAGGCATCTCGTGGCCCTGCTCTGCTTGGTGGTCTGGTGTGCATGGAGCTTTGTCATCCGTGCAGATATTGATGAGAGCATGGAGAAGCAGTGCTTGGTACCCACAGAGACCTCCCACCCCATTGTCTACTCTGCCTGAGGTGCTCCTACCACATGTTGTAGTGATGGGGTTTCCTCTCATGCCCTCCACTACATGATAAGGAGACTTCAGTGCCATCAGCCTGGTCCCGTTGCTGCTGTGGGTACAGGCAGGAGGCTGCCTGTGTCCAAGTGCCTCTGACCCCACTGCTGTGGCCCCGTGTCGGATCCAGCTGGGCAGCTGTGCTCTTTCCCAGCGCTGGTGCTCTGGGGGCACGGCCCAGATTGCTGGGTGTTTGTTTCAATAAGAACGATGCTGGTGTTTGCAAACCCTTTTAAATTGCTCTCAGCAAGTGCTTGTGTCTGGAGCAGAGTCTGCTCGCAGCAAAGCCTGCAGGAAGAGGAGGTCTGGGGGGTGGTGGTAGGAGCCTGAATCCTTGCCAGGTTTCCATCCTGCAGAGCGTGTCGGGGCCGGAGCAGGGATGTGCTGTGGCTGCTCCCTGCCTGCCTTTTTACAGCAGTCCCTGCTCCGCAACATCCTCATTAGAGCATCCCTGTGCAATTCCATATAATGAGCAAATATGAAGGAAATCAAAGTATGTTTGAACTCTGTTAATGAATAAAAAGAGGGCTAAATGCCTCCAATAACCTGTTTGCTGCGAATCTGCGCAACGCCTAAACCAGATCTGTCTGTATCAGCTCATGATGTGCAGGTGCCCGAAGCCATGGCAATCTCAGTGCCTGCATGATAGCAACAGCCAGACCCGGTGGGCACACGGTGGTGGCTGTGATTGCTGGAGATAAGTGACTTATTCAGACCTGAGTGTGCTTCATTGCCATGCGGGGCAGGAGCATCCCCTTGGGGAGCGCAGCAGGGGACAGCCCCCTGTGCTGCTGGCCTTGATAGCAGCGAGGAAAAGCAAGATATGCTTCCAGGCTTGGAGGGAAACGGAGTTCAAAGGAGGCTCCCAGGGGGGAGCTGGCTCACATTAAAGACAACGGTCCCTGTGGCATTTACGTGCATTGCAAGAGGACTCTTTGGTGTTTATTTCCCTTTATGTGTTGCTCACAGGAGGCTGAGCAGTGGTGTTGCTGGGTATATGGGGTCCTCCATCCCAGTGCGGGGTGAGCCTCTATTCCTGGCCGTGCAAGCAGCCACAAGCTTTGCTTGGGAAGGCAGGCAGGATTCCAAGGAGCTCTGTTTTCATTCTTCAGGCCTGGAAACCTCATCTTGGTCATGGGCTGGGTGTCCTGGCCTTCCCCTATGGGCAGACAGACACAGAGGGACAGCTGACCTGGCTCTGTGGTGCATCCTCCCAGCGCAATGCAGGTTTTGGGATGCCCTGTGTGGGTGATGGCTCCCATCAGTGGCTTCCTCCATCAGGACCCTCAGTGTCACCCAGTGCCAGCCCTGGCTCCGCAGCTGATTGCTTGCTAATTAAAGTAAATCATTGACAGATATTAAATCTCTGCCGGGGGGGGGACTATTTTCACATAGTGCACCACACAAGTGCTGCTTCCCCCTTTGAACATGGTCATGTTAATGGGAACGATGGTTTATTCCCTGGCTGCAGGAGTGCTCGGTGCCCTGAGTCACTGCCACACCTCACCTGCATGAGGGTCCTGGGCTGGGTGGAAAACCAGGGAGGGGATGTTCCAAGAGGGCATGTACATGGAGATGTGCTATGGGCAACTGCTTTCTCTATCATCCCAGTGCATTTCCCGTTGGTTCCAAGCCTGGATCCCTGGTCCCAGCTCTGCATGGTGTCTGGGTGCCTATTCTTTGACCGAAGCAAGGGGGATGGCACTGGGGTGTCCCACCATTGCAAAGCTGGCTTTGCTGCTCCTCAGCGGGTCGCATGTTGGAGCAGGTCTCAAAAGGCAGCTCCTGTGTCAGGTAGGATGCTGTGTGCCCCCCTTGCTTTAGGGGTCACCCATGATGGTGGGAACATGAAGCTTCCAAAGATGCCCTCTAATAGACCAGTCCTGTTTACATCACCTGTAAACAAGATGAACACAAAACAGATTCATCTTTCACTGTTAATAGATGAAAATGATAGATGATTACAAAATAGCAGCTTAAAGAATACAGGTTTGGCTGAGGTAAACCACTTTTTCCTCTATTTCTTTCCATTAGGCACTGACCATTTACCCCAGGCCGAGCTCTGTCCTCATGGAACACCAGAGCTGGGTGGAGAGCAGCAGGCTGGGTGAGACAGCTCTCCTGATGGACTGAGGTGAGATGAAGTGGGCAAACCAAAGGGACTGTGAGATGGAGGATGCAGCCTGTCATGTTACCTCCAGTTCTTTTAAAGAATAATACTAATAGGGCAGGAAGCTATTCCTACCTGATCTGTGGTCTTCTCTTGCTCCAGGACAGGATTTGGCCTGCAGAGCAGAGAGGGGAGTTTGCAGCATTGGCAACAACATGCTGTGATTCAAGAGCGATCCTTTAAACAAGGTTATTACTCACTTTACCAGGCACAGCTATCCATTATGGTTAATAGAACACCACATAAGTGATTCTCAGCCCGATCCAAACAATATATCTTGTGGCCCAGCTGGACTCGCTTTTATTCTTACCTCTCACTGGAGGATGTGTTGGCATCAGCAGACATGGAGATGCTGGTACCTGATTGTGTGAACAGCCAAGATCTGCTGCTTTCCAAGGGGATGAGTGATGTGAGCTGTTGGATGGGAAGCAGTTGCCACCTCCCTGCCATGTCCTTCTCCGAAGGACAGGATCCATGTTGGCCATGGTGCAGTGGAAAGAAGCCTGTCTGGGTTGCCTGTACTCGCTCCATAACAAGAGGGTGGCCTCTCGATGGACTATACTTCATGCTTTCCATCACTATAGCTGCTGTTTTGGCTGCATGAAGGGTGATGTCTCACTGCCCTGGAGCAGATGAGGTTTGCAGGCTGGGGACGGGGAGAAGGACCAGCTTGGGCTGCAAGAGGAAGGCTTTGTCCTGACAATCCTGCTGGAAATGAAGTCCAGGGATTTGCTGTGGAGATGCGCCTGATGCAAGGCTGGTGACAGGGCTCCCTTCAGGACAGGAATCAGTAATCAGCCATCCTGCCTGCACACTGTCCCTGTATCCAGCACTGTGCCTGTCCTGCAAGGCTCTGGGAGCAGCTCAAGTAGCACCAGGGCAGCAGCAGGGGCCATTCCCTGCCAGGATGTGATTATCCCACAAACAAGGAGCTTGTGGTACCCACCTGCACTAGAGCAGCCAGCACTGGCTCTGGGCATGCTGGTGGCTGGCTGGGGGCTCTGCTCCATGCCAGCCATCTGGAATCTTCATGAGACACCATGTTTGGTTATCACCATGACACAACAAATCCTAGCAGAGTATTAATCACTGCTTGGAACAGCATCCACCCTAGGTTTAGTTATGGTAAGCTACACCAGGCCTTGTCTGACAGTGTGTAGCCATCTGAAGAGCCCAGATTCCAGGCATTTTCCAAGCTTTTTCTCCCTTCTCTCATAGGCAATGTGTGCCATTCACATCTCAGAGTGCTCTGCTGGAACACCACCCATAGCCTGGTTATGCTGTAGTGTGGGAACATCAGATGGTGCAGGTGAGGTGCCCTCATGTGTGAGTCTCGTTTTGGTGGGTGAAAATGGTCAGTGTGGTGATGCTGGGGGGGGAGATGGGGCTTTGATGGGTGAATTCTGTGACTTCCCTACATCTGCATTCAGAGAAGGGACTGATGGGGAGGGGCATGTCGGGATCAGTGCCTGGACTGCTGGCTGCTGGTGTGGGATACAGGCAGCATCAGAAACACCAAACTGCAGGATGCTGCTAACCAGTATCAGTGAGGATCCAGAGCCAGTATCCCAAATGCAAGCACCTTGGTGGGATGTGGGATGGAGCTGGCGCCTGGCCCTGTGGCTGCTGCACATCTGCATCGGCTGCTCCGGATAAGGAATGCTCCTGGAATCTCCCAGCTGGTGCTCAGGGCTGCAGCAAGAGCTGTATATCCCAGGAATGCTCTCTCCTGTCTTCTGCCTGCTGGGCAGGAGCCCTGTGGCTCTGGTGGAAGAGCAAGTGAATGCTTAGGAGCTGTGAGCTCTCTGCCAGGGCCAGCTATCTAATCCCTGCTGGAAGAGGGAAGCATGGCAGTCTCTTTCCCACCCCAGGGGGTGGGATGTAGGAATAAAGAGGGAGAAAAGTAGAAAGGAGAATGTAGAACAAGTGATTTAATTGTGTTTGTGACTGGTTTGAAGGTGGAATGGATGGTGCTGGAGCACTGAGCAGGTTGCTGGGCTCTATTTGTAGCCACTCAGAGCAGGCACACTGCTCTATTTCTCTAAATCACTGCCCTTTCTCTCTTGTCTCTATTCCCCTGACCTTCGCTATCTGTTTGCCCATGCAAGAACCCAGAGGCTGAATTAAGATGGGCTATTTGTAAGCAGGGCAGGAAGAGCAGAGATTCTCCCATCACATAGGATAACCTTTGCCAGCAGGGAAAGGGGCTTCTGCAGAGCAAAGTTTGGTTGCCTCTAACTCATCCATGTCATTGCTGTGATGTAAACCCTGTCTGTTCCTCACCCGTGTGGGTACCAGCACGCATGGTTTGTAAAGGCAGGCAGGCATCCAAGCCCCCATCCCAAACATCCACCACACAACTGTGCCCTGAGCTGCATTGCAGCGCTCCCCTGCTCCGGCACGCTCCGATGGCACAGATTGCAATTGCCTTGTGCTTCCTTGTCTGCTCTCCCTCTTCTCTCCTCCTCGCTTTTAATCTTTGCTTAACTTGTTGTGCAGGCAATTGCGTGGCATTTAGTGCGTGGTGATGGGTGTTTGGGGCCTGTGCTGGAAATACGGCTCATTATCTGGAGTGGATAATATTAAGCACTTTTCTCTGTTGGCCATTTGATCACAAGGTTATCCTGGTTGAAGGGTTTATGCGCTGGAATTGCTTGCAAGGGAAATATTGAGCCGGCATGGCTGGAACTTGTGTCTCCCCACAGGCTGCTAGTGCAGGTGTGCTGTGGCGATGGCGGAGCATCCCGGAGCGGGGCCAGCAGCTCTGTTCAGACCCTCAGGTCACCTTTTCTTGTGAAGGATGGGATTAAATCAACTGAGCTGCATGGTTCTTATTGATGTGACCCTGCAGCAGGCCATGGGATGGCTGTCGGTCACCTCTGAGGGTGCTGTTTGGTGCTGGATGCTGACCTGGGTGGTGATGAGGGCTCAGTAGTGCGCCTGGTGCTCACTCTATCCCCTGTCCCAATGGGGATACTTGTTACCCTGCTCCATCCTGGCCTCTCAGCTGATGCAGCACCAGAGATGCTGCTTCTGGCATTAACATCTCCTAATGTGCCCTGTGGGAAATGGCCTGAGAGCCATCAAGTAGCCACTGGGTAGTTGTGGGACATGGGCCAGCGAAATGTGGGAGAGGCTGCATCACCTATTACAGCCCCTTGAATCATGCAGTGTGTTTTACTTTGCACTTTAATAGACCATATTAATGCACTGGCACATGGTGCCCAGGGAAGCTGTGGCTGCCCCATCCCTGGGCCAGGTTGGACAGGGCTTGGAACAACCTGCTGTAGTGGAAGGTGTTGGGGTATGAACTGGATGAGCTTCAAGGTCCTTTCCAACACAAACCAGGCTGGAATTCCATGGTCTATCCTGATTGTCTTACCCTTAACTCTGCCCAGTGCAGCCCAGCTCCCTGCTGCACCCTGTGCTGCCTTCCTTCCCATGTGATGAGCCTGCCAGGCTCCATTGGTACCTCCAGAAAGCACCATCCTATTAGTGCTGCTTCTCCCCACTCTTTGCTTCCAGGCAGGCTGTGCACATCAGGAGTGGCTCCAGCAGGTTTCCTCTGGACCAGCACCAGTGTGGGAGCAGAGAACCAGCTCTGCACCTGCCACTGCTTTAATACAGGCTGTAAATCAGATTATAACTGCCTGTCTGGCTCTGCATTGTGGACTCCGTGATTATTCAGCATTATGTAATCTCTGATAAAAGATGCTGCATCAGTAAAAGTGAATTAAACTATTGAGTGATAGGAGCTTATCGAATCGCTTGGAGTGATGCTGTCCTCCCTTTGGCTCTTTAACCTCTGCTGTGGCAGGAGCATGCCGGGCGCTGCCCTTGCTAACAGCCAGAGAACCCTGCTGACTGGGGTGGAATTGCTGCACTACAAATAAAGTTCCATCTCAGCTGTGAAAGACAGGGGTTTTGTAGTCTAAGGACTCAATATTTTATAGCAGTGGTCCCTTATCTGCATCGTGTGCAAGCAGAGTTACACAGGGATGTCTGCGAGGCGAGCGGATGCTCGATAAAGCTTGGCTCTTGGAGTGCTGATGGGCAGGGACTGCCTTCATTCCCAAACCTCTTGGGGGTGGACATGCATTGAATTCCCACATTAGGAGAGGGGGGGAAAAAAGCATGCTTAGTTCTAAGCTGAGCATTTTGTCTTATTCTCCAGACACCCCCATACAAACAATATTGTCTTTTCTCTCCTTTTCAGGCCTTCTCTTTCTCCACGCGCAGCAGCTGGCTGATGGCTGAGGGATTTTGCTGTGTGTTTTCCTATTGCTTCATTTTCTTTCTCTGTGCTACGGGGTTTTATGTTTTCTTTCTGCTTTGCTGTGATATTAGAAACATTGCTAGGGGAAAGCAGAAAAAAGCAGCACAAGCCTAAACTGTAACTCCTGACACCCAGGTGCTTTGAAAAGCTTTCAAGTTTTGCAGAACTGGATAAGCAAAGAAAGGAGGGGTGGGGGGAATAAACCTACATCATTTATTTGACTTCACCCAGTAGCTGAAAGGGAAAGGTGCTGGGAAAGGGGGAAAAACAACACTTCAGAAATGTGAAATTAAAAGAAAGGCTCTGAAAAATTAAAAAGATAAAGGTGGTCTTTGATGTTTAACACAAAATCTTCAGCTTTAGACCTATTTTGTGCATGTGTGTTGGAGCAATGGGGTGCTGGGGGAGATGGGTCCCCATTGCTGCAGTAGTGATGAGGATGGATGGATGGATGGCTGGGGCAGGGCATCAGGAAGCCTTTGCTATGGAGAGAGGCAGGGTGGGTGTTGAGCCCCAGACCCCACCAGCCTCTGCAGCAGCATGGAAGATGCAGGCAGGGGATGAGACGGATGAGAGCATCGCGCTGCCCGGTCTGCAGTGTCATCCCCTGCTTGTCCTTCTCTCTCACCCCCTGCACAGGGGATGTTGAATAAAAAACCTCAGGCTTGACAGCCTGCTGATACCATAGTTTTAAATATACATGTTTGAGATCCTGAGATTTACTTTCTGACAGGTACAAGGGAGACAGCTCTGAGTGCTGGGCTGGAAAGTCGTTCGCATTAGCACTCAAACAAAGGGCTGCAAGCTGCACCACTTGCTTTTAATTAAAAGCTTTCCTTATTTTACAGCGTGGGCAGAGCCAGTATCTTCATTACACGCTTCCTGTACCCATCAGTGAGCCGGGTGAGTGACAGGTCACAGCGCTGCTCCCTCCAGACCCGCATCCTGATGTTGAGGGCAGCACACCGGTACCAAGGGGGATGATGCAGCTCCCCAGTGACCATGGACATGGGGACCACCATTGCCAGCACCTCCCTGCCCATGCCCTCTGGGCATTGACAGGCACATCACAACAGGAAAGTCAGGCTTTGGATAAACTAATTGTGTTGCAAGGAGTGGAGCGAAGTGTTTAGGTTTCAGAGCCAATGTGTGGCATCTTTATTAATGTGCCTACTTGAGTTCTCTGGGACGCGATGTTTTCTCCTCGCCCTGGCTATCCATCTGAACTGATAATAGGACTATTAATCCATTTTGTTGACAGCCCTCGCAGACCTCCAGTGAGGCAGGAGACAGGGAGGGGTGGGCATGCAATCGATGCCTGGTCTATTCTGAAGGGATCCTGCCACAGCCTCTGGCAAGCTGAGTGTTAGCTGAGGGTGAAAGGACGGAGAGTTAGCCAAGGTTATAGGTGCTGTGCAGCCTGGCTTCTTCTTGGTCACCTGGAGACCATCTGCAGAAGGCCATTGAGATACAAGTTCTAGTTGATTTAGATGATCTTTAAGGTTCCTTCCAACCCAAACTATTCTCTACAGAAGCCAAACCTGCAGGGGACCCTGTGCTTCAGGGATACTGACACAGGGGTTATACACCATGGACCCACTCAGAACCCTTGTACCAGTCACTTAATCCCCCTCCATACCTCTATGGAGATGAAGTGTTTCTGATTTCAGGTCCTTTTCAAGCTACACATGGCCTGGCACAGCATCCATCGGGCACAGCATCCATTGTGCCAGTGGTTCCCTTTACAGCAGCAGAAATAGGTATTTGGAAAGGAATACAAAATGCAGGTCTGTGATACAGAAAGACAAATTCCAGTGGAAGAAGCCCTGGAAAAGGAGGTGCATCCCTGCCCAGCTCTCGCTCCTCTGCTCATCCACTGCCAGGGGCTGATCCCTTTCTATTCAGCCTGATCCTGTCTGGTTTTAACTATCTGCAGCCACAGAACTCTTTCCCTCCAGGGAACCACATCGCAATCCCTGTCGGCAGAGGGGATTTTTTTCCCCCTCTGTGACATTCAACCTAAACGCTCCATTTCTTCATTTCCTGTCATCTCTTGTGGTGATGCCCCTTGTACTCCCGACAATAATTCCTTCCCTCCCTATTTACTCCAGCCGGATTGTAAGGCTCTTAAATTTGTCTCCCCATGGCCAGCTCTTAACCAAGCGATATATATGTTTAAGCCTTTTAATCTGCCTTTGGATATCAGTCTCTCTGTGCCTTTGATCTTTTGTGTGGCTTCCCTCTGAACTGCGGCCAATTCATTGGTGCTGATGGGCTCCAGCTCCAGCCACACCTGAGCATCCCAGTGTTTCCATGGGCTCTTGGAGCAACACCAGGGGCTGGCCTGATGCTGCAGGCTCCTGGGTCCTCGTTGCTGTCACACAGACGATCACTGGGGTGTCACCTGGGTGCTTGGCTGCCCATCATTACTCCCATTTGCACCCATTTGTGTCCCATTTGCACGCAGTTGTTGAGGGCACTGCTCTTTCTGCCCCTGTTTCTGATCTCACCAGGCCCTTTTGGTGTTAATTTTCTGTGCTTGTTGGAGTTCACAGCAACTCCCAGCCACAGCATCCTCTGCCAAATTCGTTAATGCGTAGTTTACTCCCTCTTTCCAGGTCATTAATGAGGGTAGTAAATGAGAGCAGGCCTAACCTAGATCCCAGCAGTACCCCGTAAACACCCCCCCCTGTTTCTAATTACCCTTTGTTTATGAGCTTTCAGCCAGGTTTTCAATCCACATGGATTTGAGTCATCAAAAAGTATGTTTCCGAAGAAGACTTCAAGGATGCGGGAGCAAAGGCTCCAGCCACGTCTGCCTGCCCCATTCCCAGGTCATGGTGATCCACGCTGCTGTTTTCTGGGGGAAAAAAAAACTGGTAAAGACTCTTCTTTCTTCTTTGTGCCTCACTCCCTTCCTCCGGGAGCAGGTGGACCCTATATCCCCTAGGGAAGAAGGGGGGGGGGGGGCTAGGGGTACGGTGTCTCCCCTGGAGGTGGTGGTGTCCCTGGGGATGGTATCCATGGATGGATGTTGTCCTGAGGGAATGGTGTCTATGGATGGGGATGGTATCAATGAATGGATGTTGTCCCAAGGGAATGGTGTCTATGGATGGGGATGTCCAGGGGGGATAGTATCCATGGATGGATGTTGTCCCAAGGGAATGGTGTCTGTGGATGGGGATGGTATCGATGGATGGATGCTGTCCCGAGGGAATGGTGCCGTGGATGGGGTACCCCGTAGCTCCCCATGCATCGTGTGGGCCAGACGGGTTCCCGATTCCCGCGGTGTGGTGCGGTCCCTGCCGCTCCGCATCCCGACATTGGCCGCTAGATGGCACCGTTGTGCCTGGGAAGGCGCAGCGGGGCCCGACGGCGCGGCCAGGCCGGGGCCGGGCGGGGACAGGCGGACGAACGGGCTCACACGGCCGGGGGTGGGGGGGAGCTGCACCGGCGAGACGCCGGCTCCCGCTGCCCACCGCCCCGATGGGGCCTGCGCTGCGGCAGCTCTGGCCGGGCCCCCCGTCCCGCTGCTTTCCCTGCCGCGGCGCCGGCTCGCCGCTATCGACCGGCGGGCTCCCGGGGCGGTGTGCCGCAGGGACGCGCCGGCACCCGGCCCCCCCAGCTTGGAGCCTCGGGGCGGAGAACGGCGTGTGTGAGGGTGTGCAGCCGGCAGGCTCCAGGCTGGGCGCCACCAGCGCCGGGGCAGCCCCGCCTCCGGGCCCGGGAACACCTTCCCTGTGCCCCTTAATGAGGGCCCGGGAGCTTGCGTGGCACGGCGGGGACCCGAGGTAAGGCAGGAGGGGTGATTTCGGCTGGAACCGGTACCGTGGTGCTCCCCAGTAACTAGGAGCGAGCAGCGAGCGCTGCCGAGGCTGCAGCCGCCCGGGAGCGCGCGGCAGTCCCGGGTCTCAGGCCGGCTCCCGTGGAACCCAACCCGTGCAGCCGGGACGCATTCGTGGGGCTCACTGCTTCCCGAGCGGGAAGCGACTGAAGGGGCCTGGGGGTGATCCCGGTGCCTGGAGGGGCCCCCGAAGAGGGACCCATCGGTGCCCGCGGGCAGGCAGCGGCTGCCGCAGCCTCGGGGCTCCGGTGCGGGCTGGGCCCCGCGGGGCCACCCTGCCCCGCTCCCGGCCGCTCCGCTCCGCGGGTCCCGCCTTGGCTCCGCCCCGCCGGCCGGTAGCGCGGCTCGGAGCCATCCCATTGGCTGCGGCTTGGCGTGCTGGCCCCGCCCCCGAGCGCCCATTGGCTGCCACTCACCGCCGCCCGCCCCCGCGCCGCCCGCCGGCGCTCCGGACTGCGGGCAGTGGCGAGCGGCCGCCGCAGCGAGCGCCGGCGGGAGCGGGCTCGGAACCGCTCGGCACTACTCGGCTCCGCTCGGTTCGGTTCGGTTCGGCACCGCTCGGCTCGGCTCTGTTCGGCGCCCCGCTCCCGCACGCCATGCCCGGCCCCTCCGCGGCGCTGCCTGCTCGGAGCGCCTGAGCGGGCGGCGGTGCGTGGACGCGGGGGACCGCGGCTCCGGTGCCCGCACCCGCCCGCTCGCCCGCCGCCGGGGCAGCCCGGCGGGCGCTGCCCGCATGAGGGCGGCGGGGCCCTGAGGCGGGCGGCCGGCGGCCGTCGGGGCGCGGCGCGGCGGCGATGGGGGCTCTCCCGGCGCTGCTGGGGGCCGCCTTGCTGTGGGCCGGCGCCGGGGCCCTCGTCAACCTCAAGTACTCGGTGGAGGAGGAGCAGCGGGCCGGCACGGTGATCGCCAACGTCGCCAAGGACGCCCGGGACGCCGGTTTCGTGCTGGACCCCCGGCAGCCCGCTGCCTTCCGGGTGGTCTCCAACTCGGCCCCCCATCTGGTGGACATCAGCCCCGGGTCCGGGCTGCTGGTGACCAAGCAGAAGATCGACCGGGACCTGCTGTGCCGGCAGAGCCCCAAGTGCATCATCTCGCTGGAGGTGATGTCCAGCTCCATGGAGATCTGCGTGATCAAGCTGGAGATCAAGGACCTCAACGACAACGCGCCCAGCTTCCCCACCGACCAGATTGAGCTGGAGATCTCGGAGACGGCCAGCCCCGGCACCCGGGTGCCTCTGGAGAGCGCCTACGACCCGGACTCGGGCAGCTTTGGTGTGCAGAGCTACGAGATCACCCCCAATGACCTCTTTGGGCTGGAGACCAAGACGCGGGGCGATGGGTCCCGCTTTGCCGAGCTGGTGGTGGAGAAGAGCCTGGACCGCGAGACCCAGTCCCACTACAGCTACGTGATCACGGCGTTGGACGGGGGTGACCCGCCCAATTTTGGCACGGTGGAGCTCAGCATCCGCGTCATTGACTCCAATGACAACAACCCGCTCTTCGAGGAGCCGGCCTACACCGTCAGCGTGCCTGAGAACGCCCCGCCGGGCACACCAGTTATCCGCCTCAACGCCTCCGACCCGGATGAGGGCACCAATGGCCAGGTCCTCTACTCTTTCCATAGTTATGTCTCCGAGAGGGCACGGGAGCTCTTCCAGATCGACCCGCAGAGTGGCCTCATCACCGTGAGCGGTGCCATTGACTATGAGGAGGGTCACGTCTATGAGCTGGACGTGCAGGCCAAGGACTTGGGGCCTAACTCCATCCCCGCCCATTGCAAAGTGACCATCAGCGTCCAGGATGCCAATGACAACCCACCGCTCATCAACCTGCTCTCTGTCAACAGCGAGCTGGTGGAGGTGAGCGAAAACGCCCCACCGGGCTATGTCATTGCCTTGGTGCGTGTCTCGGACCGCGACTCCGGGGCCAATGGGCGTGTGCAGTGCAAGCTCCTGGGCAATGTGCCCTTCCGGCTCCAGGAATACGAGAGCTTCTCCACTATCCTGGTGGATGGGCGGCTGGACCGGGAGCAGAGGGACCAGTACAACCTCACCATCCAGGCCAGGGACAACGGCGTTCCCTCCCTGCAGGCCACCAAGTCCTTCACTGTAAAGATCACCGATGAGAATGACAACCATCCCCACTTCTCCAAGCCCTATTACCAGGTGATCGTGCAGGAGAACAACACCCCGGGGGCCTATCTCCTCTCTGTCTCTGCCAGGGACCCTGACCTGGGCCTCAATGGCAGTGTCTCCTACCAGATTGTGCCCTCCCAAGTCAGGGACATGCCTGTCTTCACCTATGTCTCCATCAACCCCAACTCTGGAGATATCTATGCTTTGAGGTCCTTCAATCACGAACAGACAAAGGCCTTTGAGTTCAAGGTCTTGGCAAAAGATGGGGGTAACCCCTCTCTGCAGAGCAATGCCACTGTGAGGGTGATTGTCCTGGATGTCAATGACAACACCCCGGTGATCACAGCCCCACCGCTGGTCAATGGGACGGCGGAGGTGTACATCCCCAGGAACGCAGGGGTCGGCTACCTGGTCACCGTGGTCAAGGCAGACGACTATGACGAGGGTGAAAATGGCAGACTCTCCTATGAAATGGTGGAAGGAGACAGAGGGTTTTTTGAGATAGACCAGGTCAATGGAGAGATAAGGACCACCAGAGCCTTTGGGGAGAATGCCAAGACAGCCTATGAGCTGATTGTGGTGGCTCATGACCATGGGAAAACATCTCTGTCGGCTTCCGCCTTGATTTTGATATACCTGTCTCCAGCCCTGGATGCCCAGGAGTCCATAGGATCTGTTAACCTCTCTCTGATTTTCATTATTGCCCTGGGGTCTATCGCAGCCATTCTTTTTGTCACCATGATCTTCGTGGCAGTCAAGTGCAAAAGGGATAACAAGGAAATCAGGACCTACAACTGCAGGTAAAGACCTCTTTTTCTTCTGTGCACCCTGCTTTGATTTTTGCCACCACGCTCACTTTTCCCTTTGCTGCTGTATCCTTAAGGGAGGGCCTGAGGGGGGATAGATTTCCTTTAGGGATAAAAGTGAGGTTCCTCTAGGAAGATTCCCTGCGAAGCTTTAAGGAATTGCTCCCTGGGAGGAGAGCTCAAATCCGTGCCGAGTAACAGATCCACTTAATCGTGCAGCTTGACAATCTGTTGCAGCATCCCCGTCGCAGGGAGCGGGAGGACAACACTTTGCCAGAGGCATGGCTGGCTCCCGCGGGCAGCCCCCCATTCCCAGCGCCTCTCCCATAGCTCACAATGGGGGGGGGGGGGAAGCCCCCGACCACCGCAGCATCCCCGCTGCAGACCTTCCCCGAGCCCTTGCTCGCTGTTCAAAAGAGCCATTGTGCACCCGATGCGGCTCCTCCTGGGGCCAGCTGGAGGGAATAGTGCCCCAAATCACCCCTTTTCACCCCGATCCTCTGCTCCGGCACCCGGCACGGCCGGTTGGACTGGGAGCAATGGGGCCGAGGAGGGATTTTGCCCTGGCTGGATGCGTGCTCTTAGGTCCGAAATGCCGGAGGGGAGGTCAGCCCCGTGCCCAGTGCTGCTGAAAGGGTGATAGGGGAAATCCATCCCCCTGAATATGTAACAGCCCGGCGATTATTGTCTCTCTTTTACTATTCTCTGTGTTACACAAGTTAGGAGACAAATGCTAACCACACATGAATATCAATCAGATGCCATAAAAGAGCAGCTGCAATGCCTCATAAATGGTTTAATCCTGTTACTAGTGAAATAGCCATGACTTCTCCATTCCTTGGGCTCCGAGTCGTTTCGGAGGGGAGGGATGGGAATTAATTTGGCTCTACCTTGGAAACGCAACGCTGGCCCCCGGCAATTCTGTGGCGGGGGGGGGGGGGCATGTACAGTCCTTAAACTTTTATTTAAGCAGGAATAATGGTGGAGAGTTTGGGTTTTATGCCCCGTTTTCACAGCTTAAAGCCTTTTTTCTCAATGGGGGAAAAAATCATCTGCAAATAAAGGTCGGTCTGTGCTGTATTATGGGATGTCAGGCTTCAAGTGAAAGCTCATCCAGCAGATTTCGTGCCAGCTTGGCCCGTTCAATGAGAATAGGAGCTGAATGGATAAAAATCACACCGTGGTGGTAGCCCCTAATAGCTTCACACATCGGTATAAACTCTGGGTTTGCTGTGATGGCTTCGGGATTAATGAAGTGCAGTGTAATTAAATAATTGGTCAATAGAGAAGGGACAGCAAAATGAATGCCTGCAGGAAATAACTGGGTTCTCCCGTTGCCAAACTTAAAACATTGAGGCAAACAGAACAATTAAAGCTTCATCAAGCACTGTTAGATGAGGCAGCAACGTATAGATTGGTGGCACGACAGGAATCCCTGCCTTCCCCTGATTTATCTGCATGCTCCGGGCGATGCACGGGCTCTTATCAGCGCGCATCTGAGCAGGAGAAGCTGGCTGCAGAGGTGGAGAAGCACCAGGTAGGCTCATGGTGACCATGGGCACCCTCTCCCTGCGCTGCCTGCGTGCCTTTGGGCTTTGCAGAGCCTTATCTGAGAGGTTCCCCGGCAGAGCTGCTGGAGAGGCTTCATAAAATGGGTTAATTTATGAGGCACATCAGGTTATATGAGAGCTGTTCGACTTGGTGGCGTTTTCATGCTCAGGCAATTAGCTTCCTGGAACAAGAAGATTTGTCCAATATTTGCCTTCCTAGATA
Source organism: Pezoporus wallicus (assembly GCF_028554395.1). NCBI lineage: Eukaryota > Metazoa > Chordata > Aves > Psittaciformes > Psittacidae > Pezoporus > Pezoporus wallicus. Next base: position 36,796 of record NW_026635510.1, on the reverse strand, counting down.
AAACTGTGTTATTTATTCATCCCATTATTTCTGTTGCAGCTATGGGAATTTTCCCCCTTTATTTTTAAATGCTGTTATCATAACCACGAGAAAAGCAAAGTCCTCACTTTCAGATGTGCATTCCTGACTAGGGATAGCATTTGATGTGCTTCCCTGGGAAGTATCGAGCTGCCCTGTGCTGTGCATGTGCAAATCCATCTGTGGGGCATTGGCATTTGGAAAAAGGAGCCACTCTGAGCTGAGCATCCCCAGTTCCTGCGAGATGCGGTCATGTATTTATGGTTATTTGCTCGGCTGCTGTCTTAAGGGTAACTTTCTCCCTCCGGTGCTTTGCAGAAGGCAAACAAGGCACTTCATCAGTCGGTTCCTTTGGCAGGTGGGAAGCGAAAGAGGGAAAGAAAGGCAGAGAAAAACAAGCTTTCAGTGAGGAAAGAGAAAAAGAAGGTCAAAAAGGATCATTTCTCTTTGCAAAACACGGTTGTTGCTCTCCGATTTCCAGGAGGCAAAAAGCATCTCCCAGCAGAAGGGGGTGTGTGTGTCAGGGGGTGAGGGATGAAGAGGATGCGGTTGGAGAAGAGCTTTTGGGTTATCGGGTATTATCAGGAGATAGCCTACACAGCAGCAAATTGGGTAAGGCATTAATAAACAAACAGCCTTTGGAGTGTGAGAGTCTTGAGCTTGCCAGCTCGGGCTGCTTCTGGGTCTGCTTTATTTACTGCTGTGGAAAATGAACTAGGGGAAAAAAAAATGCTCTATTCATTTTGAATTTGCATTATGGGGACCAAATTAAATCCCGTTTAGAATCCTTAGTCTGCATGGAAATGAATTCAGGTACCCTTTTCAGTTCATGGAAACTGATTTTAACATCCCCATTTTTCTCCTCTGCAGGCTGGACTTTACTCCTAGTAGCTAAATATCAGCAATCACAAACACTAGGATAAAACCCCAGAGGCATATTCTTCCTTCCCATTACTTTCCATATTTGACCTGCAAGCATCATACATATGAAAATAAGCTAAAGATGGTGTCGTGCCACCAGACCCGAAACATGACGTAATGTGCATGACTAAGAAGCCTACATGGAGATGGGGGCCAAGCCCTCTGGGTTTCTGCATGTGTATTTAGCGGGGCAGGTTCAGGATGCTCTCAGCTGTTCATTTCCATTCTGTCCCCCAGAATCGCAGAGTACTCCTATGGGCATCAGAAGAAATCAAGCAAGAAGAAGAAGATCAGCAAGAATGATATCCGCCTGGTGCCGCGGGACGTGGAGGAGACGGATAAAATGAACGTTGTCAGCTGCTCCTCTCTCACTTCATCCCTCAACTACTTCGACTACCACCAGCAGACCCTGCCGCTGGGCTGCCGCCGCTCCGAAAGCACCTTCCTCAATGTGGAGAGCCAGAACAACAGGAATGCCGGCTCCAACCACATCTACCATCACACCTTCACGGGGCAGAGCCCCCAGCAGCCGGACCTCATCATCAACGGGATGCCGCTGCCGGAGGTGAGTGTTGGTACCCCTTGGGCATCCGGAGCAGGTTTGTGCTGTTGGTGTAAGCGCTGCCCAAAGGATGTGTTGAGCGATGGGCAATGCTGGCTTTGGGTGTTGGATGCTCTGGAGCAAGGGACTGATGGAGGATGGAAGCTGCGGGCTCTGGGACAGCCCCAACATGTGGTCATGGTGGATGTTTCACCTCCAAGCGCTGCAGAGAGCCTTAGAGATGCCCAGGCAGGGATGCTGGCATGGTCAGGTCAGGCCAGGCTGTGGTGGATGCTTTGCAGGTGGGTTTGGAGTGTGGAGATGCTCAAGGGAGGAGACACTCATTGCCTTCACAGGAGGTTTTTAGGCGGGCATTGAAAGCAGTGCTGGTGGTTGTTGTTCTGGAGGCAATGGGTTGTGCTGGGGGTGCCCCATTGTCACTGCCTGGCCCTGCTGTCCCCTCACCATGCAGGCATGGGAGGGATGCTGAAGGCAGGGAAAGGGGCTGCTTGGATCCACACCATCCTCATCAGGTTCTTCTAATTCATTGGCTTTCCTGTATATCACAGGCATCATTTAATGTTGCTTGTTTGTCTCTCTTTGAATTATTGTTTGGTATTAAGCAAAACAATCAAAGGTTTGTCATGTTTCCTGCTTTGAACGGAGTAACAAAGCTGAAAAAGCAGCTGAAATATTTATGGCTCGCTCTGTTTTACGTTCAGTGTGCTGGTGTAAATGCAAAACAGTGCTGCTGGAGACAGTGGAGCTGCTTCACATTTATCCTTGTGCTATGGAGAGCAGAGCATGGCCCTCTTTGGAAGCCTTCAAGGCTGCTGGAGAGGGCTTGTGCTGGTGGGCCTCATCCTGCTCTGTGTGTATTGGTGATATGTTCATTGAACCCTGGTGTTTAACCTCTGCTGAGGCTGCAGAACCAGCTCCCAAGAGGTCACATATGAGTGTTGGACCAGTTTTAGGATGCTTCAGCCCAAATGTCTGTTGCTCAAAGTGGAGGTGCAGCTTTGAGCTTTGAGAGTGGAAATGACCTGGGTATAAGCACTAACATAGTCTACTTGCATGTATCCAGCCATAGGGCTTGAGTGGGCTCTTCTGCTCCCAAGTGAAAAGGATAATCAGGCTTTGGAGCAGGCTGCCCAGGGCAGTGCTGGAGTCACTGTCCCTGGAAGCATTCACAAACCATGTAGATGAGGCCTTTAGTGACATGGTTTAGTGGTGGACTTGGCAGTGCTGGGCAATGGTTGGACTGGATGAGCTGAAAGGTCTTTTCCAGCCTGATTGATTCTGTATCCCAGTGGGAAGGGGCAGGGATGTTGCATCCAAGTGTGAATGGGAGCCATCTGGGATAAGCCTGTCTGTGGTCAAATAAGGCAGAAGAGCTGTTACTGAAGCTGGCTTCTCTCCTTGTGCTGTGCCCAGGTAGGCTGGGAATGGGAAACATCACCCTTCATATATTAGGGGATGTCTATTGATGCTCAGATTTGCCTGTGCTCTTTACTGAGTACCAGCAGGGGCTCAGGGTACCCAGCAGCCTGGGGGACACATGCCAAGCTGTGAGCGACCATCACTGTTGGGATGCTGGGGAATTCCTGCCTTCCTCGAGTGATGTCCTTTGGAGAGGTGTCTCAAGCATATCTCTGGCTGGTGCCTTGGTGTGGGAGCACCCTGTCAGCCTGTGATTCATTGCCACAGACAAAATGCAGTCATAAAACCCATCCCACGCTGGCATTAGCCAGCAGCACACGCTGGCAGCAGTCTGTGGTGCCAGGAAGGAGGGAAGGACCATTGGGAACATCATAGCTCAGCTGATGAAGTTAACAGGCAGCGGAGGGCAGGAGGCAGCGCTGACCATGTCCCTCCTCGATGCAGCGGTTAGCCTGGGGTCTGGCAGCGTGTGGAGGTCCCCATGCCCTGTGCACCCTCATGTGAGGGAGCTGGGATGCTTGTTGCTTTGCATTGTTTCTCCATCCCCAACTCTTGTGCTGGTGGCATGCATTGTGAGAAATACATTTGTCTTTTGTAATGGCTGCTATGGAGTGTCAGCTTAGAACATGCCCTCCAGCAGCTGATGCTCTCCAGTCCTGCTAACGGACAGCAGCCCTGGGGTGGATGCTGTCTGGGAGAGCAGCATGTCCTGGCAGGGATCTGCTTGCTCCCTGGGGATGCTTTTGGACAAAAGGGCAGGGCCAGGGCACGGGGAGGAGAGATCCCAACTGCAGGCTGTTTGGAAGTTTGGGTTAGGGTGGGAACGTCTATGGTTTTTTGGCAGAGTCCCAGTGTTATGCTCCCAGCTATTGCAAGGGAAATTATCTCGCTGGTGGTGTGGGTTCTACCTAAGGGGCAGGAGGATTAGTGGTGACTGGAGTGACAGCCATGGTCTGGCACACAGGATGACACAGAAACACCATAAAAGATGCTTTCACATGTCCAGAGGACCGTTACAGCTTCTTACTCATCGCAGCCTGTCACTGCCTTAGCAAGCATTGCAGTGTGATGATGTGCTATTGGTACACCTCCAGGTGGTGATGATTTAATAAATACAATTCCAGCCCGGAGTTTCCAGAGCCAAACCTTCCCCTGCAGTACATCTGGTGGGACTTTGTCTGGGCTGGTTTGAATCGCCTCCGGTGATGATGCTGCCGGCGTTTCCCCAGGGAGCCCTTATGAGGTGTCAGCATCATGGAGATATTGATGCTGCTCCACCGAGGAGTGACTTTTCCTGATGGGAAGGCAAAGTATCGGTTGATAAAAGATAAAATAGGGAGGTAAATGTGTCTATGGTGGTGTCATGTAGCATATGATGGTTGTGGCTGGGAGTAAACGTCTGCAGACACATGCTGTCCTAAGCAGTAGTGGGTTTGCAGTGTAGCTGGTCTTTAATGTGAGCTTTATTTGCCTTATGCCCTGAAGTACAAGTCCCCGAGGCTGGGTTGTTTGTGGAGCTTCAGGAACTGTGTCCTCCCTGCCGTGGTGGCAGGTCCCGGGGCTTGTGGTGCTGTGCTGGTGGTAACTGTGCTCCTTGGTGCTCCCCATCTTCCCCTGATGATACAGGAAGGGTTAAACAGTAGCTAATGCAGGGGCTGCAAAACAAGTTTGGGGTGATCCTTGATAAACTTTTCCCTTTGGGTCAGGGCTTGGCTGCCAAGACAGCATCGGGAGGCAGTGGGGGACATCCTGGGTGGGGGGGTTCTGGCCTCTTGGGTACCACTCAGGGATGCCTGCCTGTGGCCTTTGAGCATCCTCGTGGCTGTAGGCAGTGATGGCAGGAAGTGTTATGAGCAGCTCTGGTGATTGTGGCTGACAGCGGGAGGCTTGGGCCCCGTTAGTGTTTGGACTTGTTTAGCAGGAGGGAGAGTGGGACATGTTGGAGCCGCGAGGGCATTGCTGGTCAGAGCTCTGCTGCTGCTGAGGGCTTTCCTTTGTCTTCCTGCTGAGCCGGAGGAGAAGTCAGCTTTGAAACCAAAAGGGCTTGTTGTTAGGTTTTGCATGTTTATTACTGAAAGTTGTACCAGGAGACTAAATATCAAAAGGAATGGGTGCCTTGATAAAAATGCAGTTTGCATTGGGTTGGTGTGGAAAGTGGTCTGAATGCCCAGCCTTTTAGGATGCCTGGGACACGACTCGCATGTCGAGCAGCCACCCTTGGGTAACACTTCCATGCCTCGGTCTTGACTTGGTGGTTTTAAAAGAAAACTCTGTGTGTGCAATGGCTGCATCTGGGTTTCAGAGGCAGTTTGACATCCAAAATCTGTGCCGCTTTGGGAAACGATGATGATGCATTGTGTGATTCCCAGAAACAGGGAGCATCCCCTGGGATACCACAGCTCTCTCTGCCCCTTGCTCTGACCTGGGGCCACAGTGACCCAGCAGAACCCAGCATGGGAGAGGCGAAGAGGTGTGAAACAGGGGTGGGGGAATTCCAGAGGTGGAATTGGCATGGAGGTGCGGGATTGATGCTCTCTGGGGGTCCAGATGGCTCTGCTCTGGCAGCAGCAGGGAAGGTAAGCAGCAGCACTGCCCTTAGACTATAAGCAGAATGAGGATAAGGCATGGCCTTGCTCTGGTGCTGCTTTGGTAGGTTTGAGATGATCAAGGCAGAATCCTTTGGGTCCCCACATGGTGACAAGCCCCAGGCCCAGGTCTGTCCATGGGGGTCATGTCCGTGGGGATCTGCCACCTCCTGAGCTGGTAACCACCATCAATAGGATGGGGAATTACTGGTGTTAGTGATAATCCCGGTCTAATCCCCCAACCTTGATACACTCCCCTGTAATCCTCACTCACACTGATTTCATTGGGGCTCCTGGTGGCAGTGGGGATTATTTGAGCGAGCAACAGTTGCAGGATAAGGCCCTGTTGGTTTCAGATGTGGTTTTTTACTACCTGGAAAGCGTTCTCCTCACTATAGAAAATGGGTTTCGAAGCACAATAGAGCAATTTTCGTTGCAGGCAGCAGCGGCAGTTTCTGCTCTGGCTATCTGGTGGTGTTAACTAAAGCACATTTCTACAGCACACAAAGAGTTTTGTTTTGGGAGGAATGAAATCAGCGTGGCTGCTCCTCTCTCTCTGTCATTTCTCTACTTGTCAATTCTTTCTTCCCCTCCAGCTTATCCTCCTCTTCTCTGCTAGCCTTAAAAAGCCCCCAAAGTGTCTGTTGTAATCACATTTAGTGTGTTACAACCAGAATGAATGTACTCACTTTAATATGCTGGGTTTGAGGAAATCACTTTCTGTCTGGTCTAACAGACAATTTGTTATAAACCATGCCGTTTAGAAGCAAAGGGCCTTGCTTTAGTGTAACGCTGGGGAGATGTCACGATACATAATTGGAAGGGATTTGGCTTGCTTCTGAGTAATACTGTGGATAGAGCAGGGGAAGGGGAGAAAGGAAAGGAGGTGTGTTCCAACCCGGAGAAAGTGTGCCGTGCTGAGGCGTGCCAGGCTCTTGGAATGAGGCTTATTTTGAGCAGGGATAATAATTAAAGCATGATCAGCGCCGATGCTCCGCTAGGCAGAAGGCTGACTTCGCAGCCAGCGTTGCCAGTCTTGCTTTCTCCTTGGGAGGTCACTGTAACTCAGCACTTTTTGTGCCTGCGATGTGCACCGCGCTGGGTAAGCACAGGTCACGGCTCCATCTGTGCCTCGGCATTCCCATACCTGGGTATCCCTGTCTAGGAGCTAACAGCAGCATTCATCCTTCGGGAGCCCACCCAAGAGGAGTGATGCTTTCAGCTTTAGGTAGCCACTGGGTATCCTCTCCCTAGGGAAAGCTCAGCAGACCCTGCCAGGCCCACCCCAAACCAACCTGGATGCTCTCCATACTCACTCCCAATGTGCCCTGAAATGGCAACTCCCAGCAAATCCCACGGCTTAACGACTCCCAGAGAGTTCTGTGTATCACTGCATGTTCCCTGACCTCTCGGAGCATCGGATGCTGACATTATGGAAATCAGCAGCTCTCTATTCCATGCCAAGGTCAGCCTAACCAAATTACACTTCTCCTAATGTAATCGCTCCGAGCAATCTGTGTGGAAAACCTCATTTGAATACCTTGCAGCAAGGATACACATGCCAGCTCCCATTCCCATTTAACCACATCTCACTGATGGCCACACTCGCTGCGTCTTGGGCAAACCTTTGGTTCAACACACTTTGGCTCTTCATGGAGTCATTTAGGTTGGAAAAGATCATTAAGATCATCCAAACCTACGCTGCCAACTTCATCACTAAATCATGTATGTTTTCTATGGGTGATATGGGGCTGCAACCCTATCCTGGCACCCCTTTGGCTTTTCCAAGGGTTTTCCAGCCTGCAGTGGGGTCCTGGATAGGTGGGACCAAGGGTGTTTGCTGCAAGGGTCCTTAGAGGAATTGGGGATGGTGTGTGGTGCGGTGGCAGTAGCCAAGCTGTATTTAGCGGTAAAAACCTTCTCCTCTGATGGCAAGACCTAGGGTGCTCAACAGGAATATGATTATATTGTTATATATTGCATACTGTATATGATATATATTATAGACAATATGCTCTGATACACACAAAATATTTATAACCATATAAAAAGTGTGTCTAGAATTATTCCATATTATACCTAATTATCTAAATAAGAATATAATACATTGTATAACCATATATATATCTCAGTTGGTTTTATGCTGCTGGATTGGGGTTTATGGCTCACTTGCTGAAAGCAGAGAGGCTCGTTTTTGTTCTCCTTTTAGTAAATCTGAATTTCTGATGCCTATTTCTGATGCATAACTCTTCCTCGCTGAGTCTATAAAAAACCCTCCTGCAGCTAAATTTACATGGCAGAGAAGAATTTTCCCTTAAATTAGGCAAGATTTGTAGTAAGTTTTGAGGGTTCTTAAATGACATCAGGAGGATGGTCTTGCACACTACGTCTGGCCTTTTTTGGGGGAGTTTCCAAGTGAACTCCTGCTGTATTGAGCTATTTGGGTGCTGTGGTTTCTCCCTGTCGTTCAGTTTGCATAAAGCTCATGCTGCATCCAAAGGCATTGTAAGGCCAAGCGCACGTAGCCTTTGAGTAACCTTATGCACACTCACTTTTCTCCATGGATAGAGCTGTATCTTCCAGCTGCCATGTCCTGAAGTCCCTCCCGAGGGCTTTGAGCCAGAGAAGCTCCTCAGCCATGTGTCCTCCTGGGTCCTTGGGGCTCCTGCCCTCACTGAGGGTGCCCTGCTTGGATCTTCGCTAAATTCCCATCATCTGGCAATGGCAGAGCTCCCTGCCTGCCTCCATCCTGAGGCTCTTTGGGCGATGAGCCCTCCATCTCCTCTGGGAGACCTCTCATCCCTCTCTCCCACTTCCATGCAAGGGCTTGGATAGGGGACCCCATCCCTGCCCGTTCCCTCTTCCCTGCCAGGCTGCCTATGGGTCCAGGCACAGCCTCACTTCAATAAATGATTAGATATTGTTCCCAGTAGGGGCTATAGTTGAGTTCCAATCATTTTCTGTTAATTAAAGTAGGGGATGGTCTTATTTGTAGCATAAATAGTTGTAATCTGTGTACTTATAAGTGTAATTATGATTTAAATTAGAGTGTGCTCTGACTCAGTGATGGATGGGGTGCTCTGCAGGCAGTGCTACCCTAGCAGGGCTGCGATATAAGGGTCTTCTGGGGTCCCCCATGGTCCTCATTATCCTCAGGAGAGCATCACTGGGAGCTCAGCAAATGGATGCTGATGATGTTGATGGCTCCCAATTTTGCTCTTCCTGTTGGGGCAGAGCATGCTCATGGCACCTGTCAGAGGGTTTGAGAGAGAATAGACTTCAGTGTTCCTGCTTCGGTGTCTCCCTATAGTTTCTAGTCTCAATTTGGAGTGAAGTAATGGCTTATGTCAGCCAGACAAGTGATTAGTACTTAGCCTTGGAATTAACATGGAATTACGTTGAGTTCTCGTTAGGCTGGTGAAGGCTGGAGAGCGGCGACTGCTAATGCTGCAGTGATTCGTGCTTCCATACCTCTGATGGAAGCCCTCAGCATGCTGTAGGGGACCCCAGCCACCCCTTCTCCTCACCCCCAGCTCCTCATGCCGGTCTGGGACAGGTAGCCTAGTATGCATTGCAGCCAGGTAGATGAGGTCTTTGTCTTGACATCCCGTTGGCCCCCAGAGATCAGGACGTGAATCCCTCCTGGTTCTCCCGGCGCTCTGGAGCTTGTTGGATTAAACCATCTTTTGTAATGGCAGGTGTATGCCACAGGGCAGGTTGTAAAACTCCGGTGTTGGTGGATTGCATTAACCCATCCTAAGTCAGGTATGTAAAATTCCATTAAGCAAAAACCCTCTGGCATTTTCTCACCCTCTGCTCGAGCTCTGCAGGCTATGCTAATGCAGTGCGCTCATCTATTAGGAGGATGATGGCTTTAAAATAATAACATTTATCTTTGGCAGCGGACCTACAATAGTGCACGCCGAGTACAATTTTGTGAAAGGCTCTGCAGATGTTGCCTCGTTCAATCTGGGTCAAAAAGAGTGCTTAGAATCATAAAGGTTAGAAAGAGATCAAATAATTCGGCGGTTTTATTGCTGAATAATGTACTTGGAAAATATCATTCACCATTATTAGACTAAGTGAGTACAGAAAACACAGGACTCAATAGTCATTTCTCAGTATTGGCTGATTTTACTGGGTTTATAATGTAGCTAAATTCCCTGTTATTGATTCAAGCATCGATTATTGATCTGGACATCTAAATGCATGTGCTGGTGGGAGCACACGGGAGTTGGACAGTTAGGGAATTAAGCTTCCACACCTCCCTGCAGCGCTTGGCAGCACACCCATGGGCAGAAGGATGCTGCTTTTGGGGAGCTCTCGGTGTTTTACCTTCACAAAGGTGAAAAAGCAGGAAAACACCCATCTTACGAGTGTTCTTTTCCATGCCTCACATAAACTTGGTCATGCAAACCCAGATGTGGGCTTGGTGCCTGCGACTCTTGTCACCTCCTCCCTCCTAGACTTTTCATATTCAGATTCACATCTGGATGCTCTGGCAGGAGCCCAGCTTCAGTGACATTTAGTAATCAAATCCACGCGGCTGTTGGCTTAGAAACAGCATCCAAACCTGTCTGTCTGCCTGGTGGAATGCCTCTCCAGACGTTTGCAAGTGGTTCCTCTTCTTTCTTGTGCAGCCCCCACTGTGGTTGTGTCCCCTTTGAGGAGGTTAGTACCATGCATGGGCTGAGATCCTTCATGTACATCAATTAATTGCAGGGGTTGGGTTGATGAGAAACCAAAGCCGTGGTCCCATATGGGCTCTGCATCCTGTGGTGAGCCCATGGACCAGAGCTGGCAGCGTCACTGTGGGAGCCACAGGCATCCCACTGGGCTGGGGCTTGCTTTGGATTCCTTTGTTTAGGAGGGAAAAAAAAAGATGAATTTTGGAATATGTTCATCTCCTGTTCTCCGCACTTGGTTGTTGTCAGCATTAATATGCCATTAACACATGCTCATTAGGAGGAGAATGATTATACCCTGCAGAGGATGGGGGAAACCTTCATTAGGCACTAACATATTGAACTGAGCTGCAAACTTCACTTGGGAAAACTGGGGAAGGTTCTGCTCAGCATCAGGTTTCCCTCATTTCTCACTGGGTGGATGAAAGCACCTCGTCCTTTAGCAAGTACTCTCAACCAGGGCTGGGGGTCCAGCACTGAAATCCTTCTCAGGACCTCAAATCCATCTCCCCCACACGTCAAAGATGTCCTCATCAAAGCTTATTTTGGCACGCAAAGAGGACACAAACCTGTGTCCCTCCCTCCGATGGCTCCTTAGGCTTGATGAGATGAAATCTCTGCATAGCTGGGTGATGCTCCGGGAGCAGATTGGTTGAGAAAGGAGGTGTCATTTCTACATCCTTACTCTTCACACTGTAACGACCTTTTAAGTGTTCATCTGGCCTTGCTGCCTCCAGTCTGAAGCCATAACCTGCCATGTGTGACAGGGCAATTGCTCGCCCTGGTAATGATTACAGCGCAGCCCAGCGTTGTTCCCTTGTTTGCTCGGCGCGTGGCAGCTTGAGGCATGTGCATGGTGCTCTCTTAAAGTCAATCAATACGAATAATTGCAAGTTGAGGGGGGGGAGAGGGCTCTAACAGACAAATACTTGCAGATTAAAACCCTTTTTGCATGCGGACGCCTCTTGTGATAGGTAACAGGGGATGGACAATAAGGACCATATGTGGTGTTTAATCAGAATTTATTCTAAATAGGGTGATTTCATAGAGTTCCATGGAGCTGACATCTGTCTCTGTATTAATTGTGAGCGTGTTGTCTCTGTCCCTGCCCTGCTCCCCTCTCTGCCTGGGGTTTTGCAGTGTTGGTGGTGGGGTCACTGTGGTCCTGTCCCCTCTGTATAGATGCAGCCATAGGGAATCCCATGGATTGGTTTTCATCTACAGACCTCAGCAAAGCAGAAATGGCATTTGCTGGGTCTAGCTGAAGGTGTGTGAAAGCATGGCCTCATCAGGAGTACAGGAAAGTGCTGGGGGAGATAGCCCTGGTGCTACAGAAAATTGCTTCTGGTGCCTTCATCAGCCTCAGAGCAGTGATGGAGAGCTGAGCTGTAGCTGCTCATGGGGAGACCCAGATCGCAGGTTGGAGGGTTCCTCCCTGCAGAGATGGAGACAGAGAGGGCTGGAGCTGCCCATTCCCAGCTCACGTTCCCTTTGGTGACCTGGCCCTTCCTTTGTCGTTGATCCTGAAACCTAATGAGGAACGGCTGAGGGACATGGGGGGTTCAGTCTGGAGAAGAGAAGGCTCAGGGGGGACGTGATCGCTCCCTACAACTGCCTGACAGGAGGAGGGAGCCAGGAGGGGCTGGGCTCTACTCCCAAGGAACAAGGGATGGGACAAGAGGAAATGGCCTCAAGCTGCCCCAGGGCAGGTTTAGATGGAGCTGAGGAACAATTCCTTCCCCAGAGGGTGCTCAGGCATTGGAACAGGCTGCCCAGGGCAGGGCTGGAGTCACCGGCCCTGCAAGTGTTCACACACCGTGGAGACGAGGCCTCAGTGCCATGGTGGCCTCAGCAGTGCTGGGGAATGGTTGGTCTTGATGACCTTGAAGGTCTTTTCCAACCTGGTTGATTCTATGATTCTAATAATGAGGAAGTTTGCCAAAATCAGAAGTCACTGATAGGGAGGGACATGAGGTGGTGAAGTGAGATACCAACATGCAACAGGTCAAGCTTGAAAGCTTTTTATCTATCAGTGCCTCCATTAGAAGCGAGTACCATCTCCTGTCTTGTGTTGACTGGACAGACAGATGAACGCCCATGCTGTCGAGGAGACACTTTGGTGGCCATCCACCTTCACCCAACCCCTTGGTTCTTTCTCCTCCAACCATAATGACTTCTCCTCTCATCCCACCATGCTGTCCCCATACCGAGCAGGCAGAGGCTCCCTTCTGGCCGCATTGGAAGCGTGGCTGCTCCATGTGCTGGCTGCTGCGTGACTCATGGAATCGCCATGCGAAATGCATCATTCATAAACTGTTTAGTGTGACCCTTCTGTACAGTAGCACTAATTATTATTATCACAGAAGCCCAGCAAACCAGACTAGTAATTATCAGGGATTTATTTGAATGGACAGCTAAGCTATTCTTGGCAAGTTAGTCAAAGCAGTTGTCATGACAGCCACACAAATGTGTCTTATGAATTGGGTTAATTAGGGTAATTAATAACTGTTGTTTTGCCCTTTTTAACAAGGTATTGCTTAGACACCATCAAAAATTAGCAATTGTACCTAACAGAAATAGTCTTCTTCTAGCAGGAACCTTCCCATTGCAAAACCAAAGCAGTAAATACCCGTTGGGTTGTTGTTTCAATGTGCCGTCCCTTTCCTTGTGTGAGAGCAGGGAGGAAAAGGCCATGTTGTGATGTTTCTGCTGCGGTTCCCCTGCTGTGCAATGTTATTTAGAGAGTGGTCATCATCACCGTTGATATCGTTATTTATTTTAGTGCTATGCTGCTCCAGGGGGTTGTGGCAGAGGGGTCTTGCTGATGGGGTTTGCAGATGCTTTTGGTTTTGCCATGGTTGTTGCTGGTATTGAGTAATGGTGGCAACTAAAGCTCTTAGAATCATAGAATCAACCGGGTTGGAAAAGAACTTCAAGATCGTTGAGACCAACTGTTCCCCAGCACTGCCAAGGCCACCGTTAACCCATGGCACTGAGGCCTCATCTCCACATGCTGTGAACACTTGTAGGGATGGTGACTGCAGCCCTGCCCTGGGCAGCCTGTTCCAATGCCTGAGCACCCTCTGGGGAAGGAATTGTTCCTCAGCTCCATCTAAACCTGCCCTGGGGCAGCTTGAGGCCGTTTCCTCTTGTCCCATCCCTTGTTCCTTGGGAGCAGAGCCCAGCCCCTCCTGGCTCCATCCTCTTCTCAGGCAGTTGTAGGGAGCGATCAGGTCCCCCCTGAGCCTTCTCTTCTCCACACTGAACCCCCAGGTCCCTCAGCTGTTCCCCATCACACTTGTGCTCCAGGCCCTGCACCAGCTCCATTGCCCTTCTCTGGCCCTGCTCCAGCACCTCGATGTCTCTCCTGTAGTGAGGGGCCCAGAGCTGAGCACAGGAATTGAGGTGCAGTCTCAGAAATTAAAACCCCCCTAGCCCTCACCCTATGGAGCACCCTGTGCACCCCTGGGTGCCTTGCAGGGCAGTGCAATGGTGACAGTCCCCATCCCATGCAGCGCACTGAGTGCTTGCACAGGGCACCTTCTCCCTGAGGACTGCAATGTTTGGTGTTGATGATTAAAAATGACCCAGGATTACAGAGGAGAATGAGGAATGTTCTGTAAGTGGTGTGGAAAAACGACCTGAATAGATGAGCGAAGGCTCTGGCTGGTTCTCCAGCTGCACTGAGCCCTGTCTATTTATATCACCTCTGGGCTTCCAAAGACGTCTTTTAACTAAAGCTTATTCAATAGCACACACCTTTTAACAAGAAAAGGAAGAAAAACAAAACAAAGAAGGAAAAGAGGGGAAAAATCCCCTAAAGAGAAGCCCCTCTATGGAGAAGGTAGGGGTTTAATGAAGAAATATTTTACACCGTTCTCTTACAACCTTAGGGCTAATAGCCTGGAACTGGTACTTTGGCTCCTTAAAAAGCCCAACAAGACAAGCCAATTATGGCCTCTGAAACAGGTTTATTTTTAGTTCCTTGTAATAGCAATTTATCCTCGGCTATGGTACATTAACTGGGAGGAACAAGAACTAGGAAGGGTTTGGCATCTTTGTAATAACCAGTGGGCTGTGTTTACTGGGCTCTTAATGATGTGGGGTGGCTGTCGGGCAGTGGGAGAGGGCAGCATGGTGGTGGAAGGGGGCATCCAGAACAGAGATCCCCGCACCGGGAGAGCTCTTTCGTGTCATTTAGTTCCCTACAGTTGGCTCCTATTGGGCTGCGTTCCTCATTTCCCAGCATCCCTGAGCTGGCAGCATGGCTCAGAGGGGATGAGGGGCTCTGTGGAGGTTGCTGTGTGTCCCCAAGGGTGCTGGAGCCAGTGTGGTACCTTTGGGGTAGCAGGTTTTGAGGGGAGCTGAGTTGAGCCAGGCTTTGCATCCTGATTCCCACCCGGGCTCTGGACATGGTGCTGAGGACTAGGAAAGGTGGGGTTGTTCAGCCTGGAGAAGAGAGGCTGTGTGGAGACCTCAGAGCAGCTTCCAGTGTCTGAAGGGGGATACAGGGGTGCTGCAGAGGGACTCTTCATCAGGGACTGTAGTGATAGGACAAAGGGTGATGGGTTCAAACTGAAACAGGGGAAATTCAGGTTAGATCTAAGGAAGAAGTTCTTCCCTGTGAGGATGCTGAGGCGCTGGCTCAGAGTGCCCAGAGGAGTGATAAATGCTCCATCCCTGGTAGTGTTCAAGGCCAGCTTGGACAGAGCCTGGGGCAGCATGGTCTAGTGTGAGGTGTCCCTGCCCATGACAGGGGGTTGGAACTGGATGATCTTAGGGCCCTTTCCAACCCAAACCATTCTATGATTCTATGGCAGCGATGGCAGCAGGAAGGAAGGCCAGTCCTGCTCAGGTTTGCTGCCTGTCTCGTGGCTGCAGGGTAATTCTGTGGGCTGCAGACCTGCCTTTTCCAGCCCAAGTCAGGGAAAATGAATAAACCAGGGGAAAACTTGTTTTGCTAAATAAATTTGTTGTGAGCAAAGTCCCCTTGAAGCTTTGAGCTGGCCGAGGCTGCCCTGATAGGGACCCTTGCTGTGCAGTTGTAGATAGCAGTGTACATGATAACACGACGGGCACGTGGGGCAGTGCTCACCTCCCTCTTATCATCCCCCATTGCCAGGGAATGTTAGCTGCATGGTGTGGAGGCATCACTCCAGAGCGGCTATGGATGTGCACGTGCTGGGGGCGCACAAGGGGGCTGGATCAGGGCTCTAATGAGGATGAAAACATATGGGGTGTGTAGATGATGGATAGGAGAAGTACTTGCTGCTTGCCCAAAACCCCAGGAGAAATGGGGCTTGCAGGGCTGAGGTCCCCATGTGCCCATCCTGCCCTTGCTCCCACCACATGGATTTTGCTACCCCCATCCCAATTCCTCCTTGCTCAGCCACAAAGCAGGAAACACTTCAGCTGCCTCCAGCCCCATCATCCTGGGGTGCTTCAGGGGGTGTCCCCGTCTCCTCTGGGATGCAGAAGCAAAGCGAGGTGCCCCCATGACACTGCTTAAGCACCTTGCCCTATTGCAAGTGCCCCGGCACCCATCACCCCAATGTGCCTTGAGGGCAGGAGCATCTCACGCCTTTGTTGTTTTTAACTCAGCTGCAGTGATTTGGTTTTGCTTTCTCCTTCCCATTTTTGCTCTGCAGTGACAAATGTGTGATTTCTCCTGCTCCCTCCCAAGCACATCACCCTGACCCGCTGCTCTAGAAGGTGACTGACAAGGAGGTTTATTTAGTCCCAGCGATGGGAACAGTTAGAAACAGGTCCCTCTGCTCTATTTGTTTTCATTCCTAATGGCAGGAGGCAGGAAAGGACACTTCGGGAAGGGGTTTTAACAAACCTCCAAGTCATGCCCCATTACCCTAGGGCTGCTGATTAGATCCATGTTGTTTCTCACACTGCTTAAAGAGGGGTGAAAGTCCGCGCTGGAAGCTGCATGCACAGATCAATTGCACAGTCCCAGGCATAGGTGATGGGAAACACACCTTTATTAGGTTTATTGGCTACTCCATCCCTGCAGGGAATTTTCCTTGGCATATTAAGGCTGTACCCCCATGCAGAAAGCTGGTGAGCTCAGGTCTGTGCCTATTAGTGCACACATGGGAGGGTGGCATTGCCTCTGCTGCCCCCAAATCCCTCTTGTCCCAGCCCTATTGGGCAGCTGCTAGAGCATCACCATCCTCGTAGTCCAGGGAAGGCAATGATATGAACTTCTTTAGAAAGCATGTCCCCATTTTGGGTCAGTATTTTGCTTTTTGGTTGATTTGTGGAGGGGGTTGTAAGTGCCAGGTGGTGGTGCTGCTGGAGGGATCCTTGTGCTATGGCCACCAAAGAGCTTTTGGGTTATAGATGCCATCTGAATGTAAGGAAAGCTCTTTATTATTGCATCTGTGCTGCTCATAACCATACAGTACATTTCGGATGTGTTGACAAATTCAATTGGGCGACACTATTTGTGGCTTTCAGGAGTGTAATTATGGCTTCCGTGTGTGTTGCCGCTCCCGGGATTCAGTCTGGGTTTCTAATCCTATGCCCTTGTTTTGAAATCACATCACAGCAGCTCCTTGCCTCCTGCCTCTGATCCATTTTCACACTAAATATGCCAAACCCTGTATTTATTTGGGGAGGGGACAGGAGTTCAGTGTGGATTAGTGGGCAGCCTGCGCCGTAATACAACGTGGTTTGACACTTCTCATTGTGATGAACAGGGTGATGCTAAAGGATGAACTCTCCCAGTGATTTCTCTGCAATGCTTTTTATTTCATCAAGAGAAAATGGAGGCTGGACTCTGTTTCTTCAGTGTTTAATAATGGCCATCAGTACCAAATGCCCTTTATTTAAGCTGCAGTTGTAATGAGAGGGTCGGTGGTGTTAAGCAAGCCCCGGAGCCTGGCTCTGAGGAATGTTCATTGTCCCTCATTAAATCTGGAATTAGTGCTTAAAAGGCCAGAAATAAATACTCTGTTTATATTGTGGGGATAGTAAATCTAAATGGATGCTGTGTTTGCACATCCTCATCTCTGCTCGTTCTTGCTGAACCGAGCGAGGCAAAGCTCCATTTGGGTTAGGCAGCAATCGAGAGTGCCTGCAAAAAAGCCCAACCCCAAACCCAACCCTGGTTTCATTGATCAAGGGCAGGGAAATCATCTGCTGTATTACATCTAATTATAAACCATCAATATCAGATGCTGAACGCACTTATTTCTTCAGAGACACTCTGCTGGGAGCTTACAGTTTGCAATCTCCTGTGTTAGAGGCTTTAGAAGTGGGCTGGGGTGGAGGGAGATGGCTGCAAAGGGAGATGCCAGAGGTCAGATCCTTTTAACCTTTATTGAACCCCTCCAGGTGACTGCCTTTGAAATGCTCCTTGGTAAGAGCTGAATTGCTTCAGGTTTTCCTTCCAGGTTGCCGGGGGCTCTTGGCGCAGCAGAGGAGCATCTCTGCCTCAGCTTCTGCTCCAGTGCTGCCGATGGGGACTATTGACCAGCTGGGTCCTTTCCAAAGGCTGGGGGTCCCCAAGCACACCTTGGCTGATGGAGGAGAGCATGGTGGGCTCCTTAGGGTACTGCAGGCATCGGTCTCTGCCCTGTTCCCGTTGACATGTGCTGAGTTTCCCCAATGGTGCAAGCACCAGGAGCTATTTGGGTAGTGTTTAACCAGAAGCCTTGGGCTGATGCTGCTGTTACATCTCAGATACCCACCATGCTGGGAGATGCTGATGCTGGAGAGTGAGGAACCAGGAGATAGGGGTCTGTTTCCTGCTGCATGTTCCCAGGCTGTGGCCGTGGTGCTCAGGACCCTCACCCATGGTTGCAGATGTTGCCAGTGCTGTCAGTGCCTGAGCAGAGCTGGTGGTGAGCATGGGAAGGAGGAGCAGAGCTCTTCAGTGGGTCGGGCTCTGCGGGGCTCATCCAGGCTGCTCTCCAGCTCTGACTGATGCTCTCCTTGGGTGACATGGTCTAGTGTGAGGTATCCCTGCCCATGGCAGGGGGTTGGAACTGGATGATCTTCAGGTCCTTTCCAACCCGAACCATTCTATGATCTCCTCCCAGCCTGGAGCTGGATGTGATGAGTCTCCTGCTGTGTGTGGAGAGAGAACCCAGTTGCACTGCTGAGTGTGAGAGCATCAGGACGAGCTTGGTTGTTCCCGTCAGGGCCATGGGGCTGCTTTTGGTGTTTGATGGGGTTTCAGACCGTGCCTGCTCCCGGCAGGAAGGAGTCTCAGGCTGCTTATTTATTTCCCATGGGGTAAATAAGCAGCTTGCTAAATGATAATGACTTTCCCTCATTGCTGATGCGTACTTCAATTGACCTGGTCCCTGCTTTGGTATTTTCCCCGTTTCCCAAGTGCAGCTGGAATGGTTTTATTTCGTTTGCATGAATTCTCTGTCACCTGCAATAGAGTTCAAACCATAAGAATGAAGTGCTGGCGAGTTCTCCTAACAGGCAGCAACAGTTTTATTGCAGATTCTGGAACTGTGATTGAGTGTCCTGTGGAGAACAGGACCAAGGAGACAGGAGAAGAGGTCTTACAACCCCTGCTCTTCCCAACAGGAAAGGCCAATGGCTTTTGGGGAAGGATGTGCCATTTCTGTGGTCCCTTATGATGCCTGCAGCATGGAGGGAAGGTCAGGAGCCTGCTGTGCCTGATGAAGACATGCAGCTTGACGCAGAGATGAGTTATTGCACGTTTTGGGAGGATTTTCTGAAACCCAAAAGAAGAGATGCACATTGCAGCCTTGGAGAAAGGTCTGCTTTGGGTTTTGATAATAAAGGGTGACATGCT
Organism: Pezoporus wallicus; assembly: GCF_028554395.1. Lineage (NCBI taxonomy): Eukaryota > Metazoa > Chordata > Aves > Psittaciformes > Psittacidae > Pezoporus > Pezoporus wallicus. The sequence continues at coordinate 17,818 of NW_026635510.1, read as the reverse complement.
AGCTTTATTAGCAAGGCACAGAGGGGGGAAAGAAAAGGCTCAAGGGATAACCCTGAAAAAGTGGTGCTAAATGTGTCATTTTTATGAAGCTGATTGTGTGAAGGGTCCCTACATGCTTTGGCAGGAGGTTGCAGCAGGTTTACAGTAATTTGTAGGAAGATAGAAGTGTTTTCACCCTGAAGTGAGAAGAAGGGCAAAACCCCACTGTGTGAGATGCTTCCGAGGCAGAGGCTGGCGCAGGGATGGATACCTGTCACTTCGGGTCAGCAGAGATGGGTCCAGCTTCCAACAACCATGGACTTTGCTGGGGGCTGATGTGTGGACCATCAAGAGCCTGGACACAGCAAGGAAAGCTGGGTTTTCACCTCCATTGAGTTTGGCTTGGGAAGAAACCACATTTGGAATAGCTGAAAAAGAGGGAAGAGTGAGAAGGAGCCAGGTCCTGGGCATGTTCTGGCAGGGACACATCCTGAGGACTGACCCCAGCCTGCATTCTCTATTCTCCATCATTCTAAGGCCTGGTTGTGCCCTGAGTCCCCACAGCTCACTGACCCTTCCTCTGGAGCCTGCAGTAATTCCCTTTAAACCTCCTTTAGATGCTCAGGGGTTTCATTCTGTTTCTAAGGCAGAGAGTGAGCAGCCGTTAGAGCAGCGCCCTGTTGCTAACAGACCATTTACTAACGGGCAAGTCACCCCCCTCCAGTTTACAGGTCAGGAAGAGTTGTCCTGAGGTTAGTACATCCTTTTTTCCCCTAATGTAATGGAATTGGCAGTCCTCATCTGAAAGCAGCAGCTGGGTGAGGGAAAAAAAGGGCAAGTTTAGAATTTCCCTGCTGATTGCTCCGTTCCGAACGTGGCTGTTGTTATATTTGTATTTGTGTTGCTAAGGCAGCAGTTAAAAGCAGTTTTCAAATTAGGCCCTGGTAAGCTGTTCACCAAGCCAGGGCTCTGCCTTTGATGGCATTGACACCATTGTGCCTGCGTCTGGAAAGCAAATCCCAAGCCCAAAGAGCATCAGGGTTTGTCTCCGCCAAGGGGGATGCAGGCTGAGAGCAAGGATTTGATGCTGGGTACTGTTCCTGATGCTTTGAATGCATTGCTGAGGCTGAGGGGCTGATCCTGACAAGCATGAGAATCCTTTATGAGCATTGGCAGCACTGTTCGGGAGGTCCTTGCCGTACCCATCTCTGGACATGGAAAGGAGAGGCTGGGCTGGAGGCTGGGCTCCACTTTGATCCCTATAGGAGTATTGCTGAGGAAGTAATGGTTTGTTTGCTTTTGCCAAAACGATGGAGATGAGGGCTGGGCTCTCGATGATGCTTTGTGAAGAGTACGCGTTCCTCAGCCTAACCTTTTCCCTTTTCCGTGCTTTGACTTTGTTCTTTGGGCCTCATTAAGAGAGGGAGCAGATCCTTTCCCAATTAAAATGTTGACACATTGGAAATGTTGGCATCTCCTTCCCGTCGCTTTGCCTCTGTTTATAAGTAATTGCACTGCGCGGGATGAACTGGAATGAAATCAAGTGAGCTTCAATTGAATACTGCAAGGTAGAAAGCAGCCCTTCTCCATGAAATACCTCATTTCTTGTTTATCTTTTTCTGGTTTGATCCCTTAGTCTGCATGGAGATAACCTTGATGGGTAATCCCATGGCTGAGGAGCTGCAGGGTACCATGCTGATGCAGGCAGGACAGGCAGCCCTCACCCAGGGAAGCACATTTCCCATCCCTGTGACTGGCTTATTCCTTGGTTTGTCCACAATCTGGGAGTAATTAGCATCGGTTGTCCTGCTCTCGGTGGCACGGGGGGATTTGGAGCCTGGGAACGGATGCTGGGATCAACCCCGCGGGAACCCATGTGTGGACTTGGAGCTGTGGGTTGTGTTAGTGAAGTGGTGTGGAGCATCCCGAGCAGGGGAACACGTGGAGCAGGGAGTCCTCATGGGAAGGACATAACTCCAGTCCATCAATTGTATTTGCTGTTGGTGAATGATTTCAGTCAAGCCAGGATTTGGTCATCTATTTTTGGTCAGAAATCAATAGCAAAGCTCCCAGTGATGTTGGTCAGAGGGGATTTAGTGTGAGGTCTGTATCTGGGCTGCCAAAGGACATGTAGTGGCAGCATGTGTGGTGTTTCCTCCACCTTCTGTGGGGTTTCAGTGGCACTGGTTGAGCATCCCCTGTATCCCTTGGTCCCCCAGCCCTGGTCCCTGCGTCATCAGTGCTCTGAGCACTTTAAAGCTCTGTGGTGTACTTGTATACATTGGAATTTGCTCTCTGGGTCCTCCCTTCTGGCTTTCTCAGGGCTGAGATGTGCACGGATATAGGGTTGAAGTTGATGGAGGTGGTGGTGGGTGCAGGGGGTCTCAGGCTACTGCTGGGCACAGCAATGGGGCCAGGGACACAAGGATGGAGTCAGTTGAGTCTCTGGGCTTGCTGGAGCCATTCCTATGTCCACCAGCACAGTGTGATGGAGGGGGCTCCCCACCAAGCAGGGGTTACTCTGATCCCTCCATTGCTCCATCACTCAGCTGCCCTCAGAGCCAGTTTGCAGGCCTGGCATCTCCCATGGGGCTGCTGAGGGGGGATGCTATGTGTTCCCCTTAGGATGGCAGCGCCAGGATTGATGGATAAACTCCAGATCAGGCATTTTCTGTGGCATTTAAAGCCTCGGGCATCCTGTATTTAAAAACACCTGTGTCTGTCTGCTCCTGAGCTCTACTCATCAAAGCCATCCTGCAGGACCACGGATGCAGGAGCTGCAGGGACCGGTGGCTGTGCAGTAAATCTCCTGCGTGACTCTCCAGCAGTAATTACAGTGTGAAAGCAATAACGGAGCTGTGCCGGCTCCCCCGGCTCCCAGCTCCTCGCGTGTTTCTCTCCGGGAGGTTCCTCTTTGGTAAATTAGACATTGTGCTCTATTCCAGCAAAGGTTACGCTGAACCAGGGCTGCCTTTGCTTCATTATCTTGGCAGGGCAGTGTAACCTCTACTGGGGTACGATTGGATTTCACATGGGGCTCGGCTGCGGCGGCCCTGCTCCCTGCATCCTGCCGTTGTGATTACGTTAGCAGCAGACTCTGCTTGCCTTTATTTATTGAGACATTAAAGATGCATGCATTTATTTTTACCATGTTCATAATTGGCATAAAAACAGGCCGTGGTGTCCCGGAGCGGCTCTTTGGGAAGGAGAGTGGTTGTGAGGCTGGGGTGAGGAGGAGCTGCGGCACAGAGGAGGCAGGACAGGGATGTGGGAAAGGTGGATGTCCCCAGTTGTGTCCTAGGGGACATTGCTGTCAGCCCGGAGGAAGGGAGAAGAGGAGATTGCCTCTTATACTGGCCAGGAGGCCTAGTGGGGACAAGGAGCATCCTCCTGTCCAGGGGTGATGCTGGTGTGGGCCCAGGTGGGATCCCTGCGGATCCTGGGGCACTTTGGGTGGATGGATGGATGGAGTGGGATGCCTGACTCATAGAAAGAGACCTTCACCCTTGTGGGGCCCTGAAACCCAGGAAGGATCCTGGCAAGGGCATGCAGATCTCACCATGTCCCTCCACATGGCTTCCAGTGTGACTCTCAGCTCGTACCATGCATCTCCCATCACCTCCTACCATGCACCTACCACTCCATTGCACTGCACAGGTCCCACCACATCCCGCTGTGCATCTCCTACCACCTCCTACCATGCGTCTCCCACCACATCCTAGCAGGCACCTACCACTGCATCCCACCTCACGGCTCCCACCATGGCCTCTTGCATGGTAACACCCTCCTCTCTTCCCTACCTTCTCATTGCTTGGTTTGATTCCTTACCTGCTCCGAGCTCCAGAAATGCAGGGCTGTGTAACATGAGGTTAAAAGACAATGCTTCAGGAGCAGAGCGCGTGAGTGGGGTTTGCTTGCAAATAACAGCTCCATTGACTTCTCTGCCCTGCTTTCACTCCCCTCCAACTTTTAAGCATGTCATCCGTTGTTTGCTCTTTTATTACTAGCAGAGCCCACTGTCTCTGCAAATGAAATGATGTAGAACAAAGAAAAGTGCCCGCATGAAATTCCCTGGCAGGGGATTACCTTGCTGGCATTTACATATCTATGCAATAAATATTTTAACACGTTAATTATACACTAATAAGAAAAATACCTTTTGAACTTCCAGTCAAATTGACACACACGGAACGGAGTCCGTCAGGGAATTAAAAGCAATTAGTTTTGTAACACAGCGTAGTCACATTGTTTCTTCTTTGCAAATTGGTCTGTGGTCACCAGCCAGACTTTTTGTGTTGGATAGACCCAACAGGGATGGGAGGATTCTGTGCCTGGCTTCATCTCACTCACTGGACCTGTCCTGTGCCAGGATGCTGCTTCCCTCCTGTGGGGTGTGCTGGCTTTTGTACTGCCCCTGCTATTCCCAGTCATGGGGATACCAGGCTTGTAACCATCTCCCTTTTCTTTTCCTCCTTCCAGACTGAAAACTACTCCTTTGATTCCAACTACGTGAACAGCAGAGCTCATTTAATAAAGAGGTACGTAGGCTTTGCCCAGCCAAATCCTGATTATTCGGTGTTCTTCCTTACTGTGTTATATACCGTTTGCCTTTTCTAATACGTAAAACATTTCCAGAGTAACAATTTGCTTTTCAAAACAGTATTTACTTCCTATTAAGTCCCATTGCTCTTGGTTTGCAATAAGGGGAAGTCTTTCTTTCCATCTCTTTGGCGCTGGGAAGTTGCAGTGCGTGAGGTGGAGTGCTGTTACCCTGACAACTTTCACATTCATAAGGTTTATGCTATTTGAGTGCATAGGAATGGAATGATCGGTCTGGATCATGATCTCCCTGCCATGTGAGGTGAGGGGAAAGAGAACCCAGAAGTAAAGCTCATCTGGGGGCAGGTGATTGGGTTGGATGCACACTCACTGTTTTAGTTTGACCACTGAGGCAAAGCAGCACGTAGCCAGGCTGTTTTCTTCCATGGTAAAAAGGAAATCATCAGTTCAGCTGCGACCTGGCAACTGCCCTTGAGGGAACTTAACCCTTTGGATAAAATCCTCGTATCCTCAGCTCAGCAGTGGTGAAGGAATGTTGCTGGGAGGTTAACACCAGAGTGATCCGGCTGAACCCCAGTGGATTGTGTGAGCATCCCCCTGCGGGGCAGGCTCTGCCTCCTGGCTGCTTGGAGGCAGGGAAAGGCACTGACACACCACGATCCATCCTGCTCAGGAGGCGGCTGTGCAGCACTGGAGGGGCTCTCTGCCTGTGCAGGAAGCAGCGCAGGACGCGGCCACCGGCTATGGACCAGCAGAAGTGTGCAGCCACCAAGCTATACCCGTGCCTGTACCCGGGCGCTCTGTGTAGCAGGGGTGCAGTAGAGAGCAGGAGCTATGCCTCAAATGTGGAGATGGGATCCGAGCAGGAAAAATACCCAGTTATCTGCCTGGCTGAGATCCCATTTCTTTACATCTTAAAAATACAAGGAGCTGTGAGCGCATTGTTTAAGCAGCCCGGGTACAGCTAGCCAAGGGAAGGTATATTTGCCTGCGTGGCTCGTGGTGTTTAAAGATGCTAATGGGATTGGGAGAGAGATGCGCCACGCCACATCCCCCAGGCAGAGGGGAAAAAACCAAATCTATTAATCTTCCCTCATTCACACCTAAGATAAAGGCAAGCAGCACTCCTGCTGCTGCAGCAGGGCTTGCTCCCAGGCTGTATTGTTTGGGAACTGCTGCTGCTGCTGATTCCCCAAGACCTGCCCATCCTTTAGAGACGTGTCGTGTGGCTGCTGCATTCCCCTCTGGTTCACTGCGGGGAAGATAAATGCGTTGTAACAGGGGTTGCCTGCGCCTGCTGAACAGCAGCTCCGGGTAGGACAGCGTTTCCCCCCCTTTGTCTTGTATCTTAAGTACAACGGGTGTTGGGAATGCTGTGCAGACATCTAAGAACAAGAAATACTGTCTGTAACACAGTGTGGCATCATTTTCATCCTTTGTCTTTATGAAGATGCTGTAGCTCTCCTATCTCTGGTGAGTGAATCTCCTCAAACCCAAGCACTTTAATTAATCTATTTGTACTTTCCCTGTGTTGCCTGCCTGCCTCTCTCTCTCATCCATGCACACACAAATGCATTGTACATTTGTAGTGCTTTCTAAACTTAAAAACTCTTTGATGTCGCCTGGAATCAAAGTCAGTGGCTTCAACAGGGACATCTTTACTTAAAAAGTCATGTTTGAGGGTTTACCAATTTAGATGGGTTTCAGAGCCCCCCTTCGCATGGCTTTGCAAAGCATCAGATGGTAGGTGGTCTGCTTGGTTTCCGTGGAGACGCAAAAGGGCTTTTCAAAGTAATGAAAACCTCCAGCTCTTTGGGGCTTTGAAGCACAGGCCACGGCTTCTCACGCCACATCAGCCCCTGGGTGCAGGTCTCATATAATCCCAGACTGGTTTGGGTTGGAAGGGACCTTAAAGCTCATCCAGTTCCAACCCCCTGCCCACAGGCAGGGACACCTTCCACTAGAGCAGGTTGCTCCCATGCTGGGGACATCCCTGTCTCTGCAGAGCACGAGGCGGCAGCCGTGCCATCACCACAGGTCTCACTGCGGGGTGATGGGGCTGCTCGTCTCATCCAGTAAATCACAGCTGTGTCTCCCCCAGCAGCTCCACGTTCAAGGACTTGGAGGGGAACAGCCTGAAGGACAGCGGGCACGAGGAGAGCGACCAGACGGACAGCGAGCATGATGTCCAGCGGGGCCTCTACTGCGACACGGCCGTCAATGACGTGCTGAACACCAGCGTCCCCTCCATGGGATCCCAGGGGCCCGAGCAAGGTGAGTCACTGATGTGTGTCCTGTGGTGCTGCCCAGCGTCACCCCAGCTCCCTTGTGCCTCGTTGGTGGCTCTGGTGCTGCCTCGGTGAGTGCACATTAGGGATGCTTAGTGCTTGCTGGGGATAATGCTGAATGCCAGGTACACAGATGTTAATCTTCACTCCATGCCTGTCAGGTAAGCAAGCAGTTAGGATTATCCTCTGTTTCACAGGCACAAACTCAAGGCCTTGAGCATCTGCCTGACAGCGAGTGGCAGAGTTGGGATTAGGGCAGGAACTGCAGGGGCTGGCGCTGGTCCGTGCCAGTGCTTCTCTGTGGGACTCGCACAGTTCACCTTCACCATGCTCTCCACGTGCTCTCCAGGCAACATTTCCTAAAGGTCATCAGAGCATGCAAGCAGTTAGTTAGGCATCCCACAAGGGATTAGCTCAGGTCAGTGGGTGAGGGTTTGTATCTTCTCCCCTGAATAGGTGACAGGGTTTCAGCTCTTTCGCATCCCCATGTGTAGGAATGACGTCCTGCTCCAAAACCAGACTGGTATTAGCTTGGAGGAAAGAAGTCAGAGGAGTTCAGCTGAGCCCAAGCCTTCATTTGTACTTGGGCATGACTGTCACTTTTAATGCCTGACGGATGCAGACATCCTATGCAAACATCCTGTCTTTTTCAATTAAGGAGCCTGAATGTGGTTTGGTGCTGGGGAGCCTCGGGGCGCTTGGCTATATCTTGAGATAAGCTGTAGCTGAATCTCAACTGGAAGCCCCACTGCTAAAAGACTTAAGGATATGAAAACAAAATGCTGTGATTATGTACTGGTCTTCAGCTGTTTAATTCAATTCATGGTAAACATCATTAAAAGCCTTTGTTTTGCTGTCATAAGAGAGTCAAACGGGGGAGAGAGAGTTCTTGCCATCTGTGCCACCGAATGTGGCTGTTCCTTCTGGAGAGGAGCTGATCGCTGTATTAATTCTCCATAGAGTCTGCTAAATGGCCATAGTTAACCCTGTAAGACTCTGTGAGGAGGGGGACATGGAGGTCACCCACCCATTCCACACTGCCAGCCACACTAATTGGAGAGGGATGGCATCCGCAGCGATAATGTATTTCCAGACAAGCCTACTGTGGCCAGAGATGAAAAGAATTAAACATTTATATAAGTGTACAGTGGCAGCTTAATCCTGCGTGTCAGAAAACGCAGGCTGATAGCTATCATTTATTATTCTTCTGCTACAAAGGAATGCCCTTTCATTCTGATCAGGAGAGGGTCTCCTAAGATGCTTTTTGCAGAAAGGGAGGACTGTAGGAGCAGGAATGTTCATAATTGATTCCTGTCCCGTTGAATGGTCTGAGCAACATCTGCTAATTCTTTTTGGTCACATTTCTTGGGGAAAAATAAAAAGACCCCAATCTCAACGGGCTGCAGATAGGGTTTTACAGGGATTACATTTGTGATAAGTCTGCGTGCTGGCTCTGCTGTGCACCAGATAACAATGCAAATAAGTTACAGAGGATGAGTTGGAGGCAGAGCTCGTCGCAGGACTCAGATGGAAATATAGACAGGCCAATCCATTGAAATGTGAACTCTTCATTGCATCTAAAATACCCTCCCCAAAATCAGGAGTTTTTCCAAGGGCAGCCTGTGGGTCTGGCTGCGATGGCCAGGGGTTGGTGCTCTTGGCTGTGATTTATTCTGGGGACGAAAACTGCATTGCCGTGAGGAATGTGGATCCCGTTCTTCATGTCCCATATGGAACTTGCCTCTGAGGTTGTCAGGGTGGTGTTGGAGCAGTGAGGGGAGCAGCAGGCAGGGAAGTTAGCGGTTACTGTCACAGAAGCTGAAAAGGAAGGTTAAAGAGAATATTTTCTGAGCTGATTTGTTGAGCAGGGACTGCAGAATATAATCAGGAAAATCAAGATGCTGAGATGATGGTGATAACTGCCTGATTAAAGCGATGGTTTGGGCATGGTAATTTGTATCCCATTTCGGGTCAGAGTGGCAGGGTGGGGAGGAAACACAAGTTCAGTGCCAAGGATGTACAGGACCAGTGGGCCAACCACATCCCTGAGCCTGGCAGCTCCTGTCCCCATGGTTTGCCTTCACTCACTGTCTGTGCCTGAACCACATCTCATGTAATCCCATAGGAGCAGGGTGGCAGAGTTGTCAGAGTTTGCTCATTGATGCTGATGATCTCTTGCCTGGGAGCCCAGAGAGGTGACCCCATTCTGAGCTTGGATCTTGGCTTCTAACACTACGAGTCCTTTGTGAGTGGCCAACTCTCAGACCTCATCCCGATGATTTGGGAATCTTTGCCTGTGGGTAGTCCTGGCTCTCCCAAGGGAAGACATTGGTTGGCAGAAATCAGGTATAGAGGATGATTCCTCTGTGCTGGCACTGAAGGGCTTAGTGCAGACCTGTCCCTCCAGGCTTTGCCTACTGAGAAGCTGGATTTCCTGCAGACAGAGGTAGGCGTGGGTGGGTCCAAGCATCTTTAGTGTTCTTAAACCAGTGCATCAGCACTGTCCTTCACTGCCCCGGTGCCACTCTTGGGTGGGAGTGTCACCAGCTGCCAGTCCTGCTGGCAGAAGCCCTCTTTTTCCCGTTGGAAATGACCTAGATTCCCAGAAAAAATGGCAAACCACAGCACAGAGGGTGTTGAGCTGTAGTGGGTAGCAGCAGGTCATCAGAAATACTGCCTGGAGCTCAGCCACGTCCCTTATTTTGGGAGCAGGACTTCTGCCCAGTCCCTCTTTACCTCAGGATCTTAATTATTGATTATAAATTCATCAGTTGAAAAGATGCCTTTAATTGCTCTAATATGTGCCCAATTTGGAGTTTATTATGGCCTGGAATTGTTTTCCTTCCCCTGCTAATTGACACCAAATGGGATGCTGAGGGAGGCGGGCATGGCACCGCTCCACCTTGTGCCATTGCCGCATTGCCTGCCTGCTGTTGAGCTGTTTGTTTGTTTGGAGAGGTGTTCAGCACTACTAGAAGTTTATGTGCATCCTCCCCTAACAGTGTCCTCAGCTGAACTTCCATGAGGATTAGTTGAAAAAGAGAGGTTTGCAAGGGGCTCTTAGATCTCAGTGATGTTTTGGGGTGGATGGAGAAGCTGGGGGATAAATCTTGGGTTTGCCTGTTGTATCTCAGCTTATTTCATAGAACCACAGAATGAACCAGGTTGGAAAAAAGCTTTAAGTTCATCCAGTCCAACCCTTACCCCAGCACTGCCAAGGCCACCACTAACCCATGGCACTGAGGCCTCATCTCCACGGTGTGTGAACACTTGCAGGGCCGGTGACTCCAGCCCTGCCCTGGGCAGCCTGTTCCAATGCCTGAGCACCCTCTGGGGAAGGAATTGTTCCTCAGCTCCATCTAAACCTGCCCTGGGGCAGCTTGAGGCCATTTCCTCTTGTCCCATCCCTTGTTCCTTGGGAGCAGAGCCCAGCCCCTCCTGGCTCCATCCTCTTCTCAGGCAGTTGTAGGGAGCCATCAGGTCCCCCCTGAGCCTTCTCTTCTCCAGACTGAACCCCCCAGGTCCCTCAGCCGTTCCCCATCACACTTGTGCTCCAGGCCCTGCACCAGCTCCATTGCCCTTCTCTGGCCCTGCTCCAGCACCTCAATATCTCTCTTGCAGTGAGGGGCCTGGAGCTGAGCACAGGACTCAAGCTGCAGCCTCACCAGTGCCCAGTGCAGGGGTACAATCCTGCTGCCGCACTGGTGCTGATACAGACCAGGATGCTGGGGGCTTCCTGGCTGCCTGGGCACGAGCTGCTCATGTTCAGCTCCATCAGTCAGCACCGCCAGGTCCTTTTCCATGAGCAGCTTTCCAGCCTCTCTTCCCCAGTCCTGTAGCATTGCAGGGGGTTGTTATGACCCAAGTGCAGGACCCAGCACTTTGCCCTGTTGAACTGCAGTGTGAGGTGGGTTTTCTCCATGTCCTGGTGTAACCTTGTCTCAAAGTCCTGCACTGGAGCAAACCCTGATTTCCATAAGGAGGTGAGGTGCCAGGCAGGAGGCTCACCATTACCATCACCTCTGTGCCCAGTGGTGGGTGATCTGGGGGCTACAGGAGCTTTGCCATCAGGAGTGAATGGGGGAATCTCAGTGTGAGACGTTTCCAACCCTGCAGAGGGTGGCAATGCTTTTCCCGGGAAATGGCAGTGCGGAGCAGATGTTCTGCAGGGTAATTGAAAATTCCATTTTATCAGAAAGCGTTTGCTGTCAAAAAGTTTTATCTTTACTTCAACAAAGAGGTTGATTAGATCCCTCAGGACCTGAATTAGCATCTTTGAGGCTAGATACTCTGTTTTATCATTCAGGTAGTTATTCCTCCCTTGGTTTTGCTCATACCGGGACTTCTTTTTCTTCTTTAAATCCCTTTACCCTCTTCCCAACATAGCATTTTGGCTTGTTTTGTGGATGGATACAGACACCTGGATCTCCTTAAATGTTTTCCATTACCTTTTTCACTTGCTTTGATCCAGAGCCGTACTTGTCCTCTATAGGTCATAGGAGCTCTATGCCAGCATAAACGTCAGAAAGGAACTATTTTACATAGGCGGTTTTAACGTTAGAAGCAACAGATTTCGAACTTACCTTAATTCCCAGTGCTGGCCAGTACTTGTGCCATCAGTTGTAGAAGGAAAAACATTGACTCAATGAATCATAGAAGCAGTGGTTCACTGTGTAAGGTAAAAATAGCATCTGAAAGAAAACAGACAAATAATAAACACACATTAATCACAAAAAAGAAATAGTCACCACAGCCATAAAAGAGTGAAAAAATCAAAGCGAGAGGGTTTTTAAGCAACATCAGTGATGTGTCTTTACAGAGAATTGCTTCTAAAAGCATCACTTCCACTTCCCTGGTGCCAGATCAGCAGTAAAGGTTGGCATGTCATCGGCTCAGACCTGACCCTGCATACATTGCCACAGCTGAGGAGCTTTGCTCACGTAGGTAGTTTAATTGTGCCTGAGTCTCATAAACTCAGCAAGATGAAGGCTTCTTTGTATAGAAATGGGTTGTGTTTTATGCTTACTTTGAGTCTTTCTCCTATTGCACAGTGTAGGAATAGGCTTGGATGTGAAGGGGAGCCAGGCACAGGATATTCACTGAAAGCTTTCTTGCTGGTTGCATCCCCAATTGTTCAGGTACATCATCGTTTCAGGGATGAGGCTTTATCTAGAATATTCCAGTTGGTTCTTATGCTCATCTCCATAGGATCTGGGTGCATTTCAGTCTTGAACTGAGAACATGACTAATAGTATTAACTGGAGGCAAACACAGGTATTAGGAACTTGAATTTTTAAGCTGATTTCCAGCAGTCGTTCCACCTGCAACTCCCTTTTACTCTGCAGAAAAGCCTTTCTGTAGAGCTGTATGTACGTGAAGACCTAAGTGACATACTCTAAGGCTTTGGAGGCCTGGAAATACAGCTGCATTTCTCTGCAAGTTTCTTCAAATTAGCAAAAATATTTACTTTCTTGTATTCATATATGCAGCACAAGACAAAGTACAACATCCATGTGTGAGTGGCAGCACATCCCTTAAGATGGATAAATGCTGTAAGCTCTCTTTACAGAGCAATGTCAATTATTACAGCTCTTCTGATTTCTGTATTATGGTGTGGATGGCTCAGCACAGCAGCCTTGGTGAGCTCAGTGGTGCTCCTGCAGTGGCCAGCCTGGAGGGAGCAGGCAGCTTCTCACAGTATTTTGAAGCCCCAGAGAAGGATTATTTATGACAAGCGGCTAAGCTGGGCTTTGGGAAGAGGAGTTACTTGTCTTGTGATTCCTATGCTTTTAAATGATTATGTATTGAGCAGCTCAGTCAGCTCATGCATGGCTGCGTGGTGGTTACTGATGCTTTGTACACGCTCTCTCCGTCCTCCCCAGCGCCCAGTATCGTTACTCAATGTAGTATCTTTGGTGTCTACATCTATGGCTATGAATGTAGCTGCGTTGGGCAGCGGATCTGGTTGTTGCATTGCAGCAGAATGGGATGGCAGTCACTTGAGGAGGTTTAATCCATGCACAGCCAGATCTCTCATGTTACTTCTTCCTCAGGTTCACAGCTCTGTAGCACTGAGCACAGCTTGGAGAACTTGGAGTTTCCTTGCTGCAAACTGTTGGTGGGGCAGGGGTGACACTGAAGTCATAGCCATAGCAGTAAATGAACACCAAGCCCTTTCTGCAACAGCAGAGCTAAATAGCAAACAGATGTGTAAGCTCCTTTGTTTGCTTAAGAAGCATTATCATATATCCCACATTCCTGGCACTCTTTCTTCAGTTTTCAGGTTCCTTCCTTCAAAGCTAATTCTTGCAACGTCTTCATCAGCAAAGTTACTCAGTCCAGGGTCATGGGAGTAACAACCTTTAGCTCCTCAAGTCCTTGCCATCCCAGCACAGAAAACACTCACCAGATGTGAACATTTTGGCAACTTTGTGAGGAAAATTAACACTTGGCTCCGTGCCCTGTTGTGTAGGTTTAGGATGGATGAATGATCCACCCAGAAAGTTGGAGGGTTTCTCCTGGTTTATTGTGCTTTTTAATGAGATTTTGTCAAATTTAGTTACTGCTTACCCAGATTTTTGCTGGTGAATGGAGCTATGGAGGAGTGGTATCTGTGATTAGAGGCTTTCAGCTTCTGTTTGTGCTTAAGTTTGTTCACTGCTCCTAAACTCCAGCCCAAGCAGAGAAGATCCTAGCCAGGGTTCAGCTGAAGGACGGGGTGGTGTTCAGTAACCCTGGCTCTCCCAGAGCATCCTTGTCCAAACCCACTGCACAATACTTGGGGTTTCAAGTATTTCTAAGATAAATAAACAGCTCAGTCAAGTCTGCAGTTTCCTTTTCCCTTATAAACAAGCCAAAAAAGGGCTCACGTGGACTATTTTTTTTCCTTCCCTTTGCCAGTAACCTCTAAGGAAACCATTAACACTTTGTGTCTCACAGCAGTTAAGACTAGCAAAATGGTCAAGGTAATGGCCATCGTATTTAACAGTAGGGAAGGTATAGGAATAAACCCAAACCTTCTGCTAACGCAGCAAGGCAGCGCTTCCCCATCTCCTCCTGTAATCAATCTACATCGTTAATGACTCTGAAAACAGACTGAACTGCTGGGGCTGGCACCAGGAAACTTGCATTACAAACTAACCATCTCTTATTAACCTTTCGGTGTTTCCTTCACAGCACTAATTAGAGCCAAATAAAAGTAGTGTTTGGGAAACTCGGAAGTCAAAATACAATTTTCAGAGGAAATGTGCTAAACTCCAGAGCTCCTGTTTGCTTGGCCTTTCTTTTTAATTATGATGGAGGATGGCTGTTACTTGTTTAACAGAGGCTTCCATGATTAATGCCGCGATGCTACTGTAATTAAAACAGCAAAAAGAAGGAGATGTGATTGGAGCCCGTATAATTTACCGGCATCTCGGCATTCCGGTGGCAGAGCAGCTCTAAGTGTTGCAAAGAGGAATCATCCGAATTTATTCTAATTAAAATTGCCAGATTGACTAAACAACAGGTGACTCCTGTAACTCGAGCGACTTGCTCTCGGGGTGAGAAATCATCTGAAATCAGTGAATTAGACAAAGCTGTCTCTTATGCTGCTAAATGGGAAAGTGTGTGCTTACCATGGCAACCCGCATCAATTTTGCAGCCGCTGGAAAATACAGGGTCCTTTATTAAAGGAATAATCACCACCACAAACAGTGCACTGCCCGGGTACGGTGAGCTTCAGAGCAGCCTCTGGGCATGGGCTGCCATCAGGCTAAATCCCCTTGTGCTGAAACAGTTGGTGCAGCGCTGGAACAGCATCTCTATAGGGGTGGTACAAGTTGGGTTCCCCCCCCCCCGATATGGTGCAATTAGCAATTAGTGCATTAGCAATAACTCTTAATTACACTTGCGCTCAGCTGCATATAGGGCAGGGAGCTGCATCTCCCCTGGCTGCACCCATCGGTGCCTCTGGGTGAGTGTCTAAACTGCTTCAGTTCCAGCAGATAACTGCTAACGGGAGATGTACCACTGGGTGTGTATGTAGGTTGTTTTACTAAGTGATCTATGTAATAATATATAAGTCAAAACTCTGTAATAATTGGCACCAAACAGCAGAGAACTTGAAGCTTTTATCCGTCTTAAGGGAAGTGCTGCCACTCAAAGCTGGGAAGTGCTATGTTTTATTTCTCATACAGCATATATGAATGTGAGAGAGCAGGTAGGTTTAAATGGGTCATGGAATTAGGAAGGAGTTTGGCTGCCTTTTCTCACACAGACACGCGGGTATAAGGTACAGTGGGCTGGGCTGTGCAGCAGAAGCTGTGCCAGGGCTTGCCTGGGTTTGTGTTGCCCTTGCTCAGTGATTTCCTTCTCCATCCTGCATTTAATCCCTGTGTCTGTTTGGGAAATAAGTTCTCTATGGGAAGTATATTATAGATATATGCTAGCCACAATGTGTGTAATTACAGTAAGTATAGCATGGCCTTATTTTTGCTGAGTATCTGTAATAGTAATGATCAGCTTCCCTACTCTCAGCATTAGTGTTTCTATTTTTCAAAAGAAACCCTTTTTTACTCCATTTTCCTTATTTTCACCCTTTCTCAAGTGTGAAGAACGACTTGCTTTGTGACCAGCTTCATTAGCTACTCGCATGTTGTGTTCCATTACCAATACCCACTGCTGGCAGCAGGTGACCGGTGGTCCCCACTGTGTCACATCACATCAGGCAGTGACAGTCACACTTGGGGTAGGGAAGAGGCATCAGGGTGAGATGGTTTGGGCTTGAAGTCTGGGTGGTGTAAATGGGAGGACATCTGGATATGGATATCCCACATGTGGGATGGCTGGAGTGAAAGGGGAGCTTTACCCTGGAGAAATCCTGGGTTAATGTCAGTCCCTGTAGGAAAAGGAGAAAATTGAACCATAAAAAAAAATAAAAGATGACAAAACCTCCTCTCTGAATTGAAGCAATAGGAAATGAAAATTGCTGAGATACGCTGTCATGTGGGTAGTGGTGCTACCAACCTTGTGCTGCAGTAATTACCTCTATGCATGCAATTTGTGTTCAGCTACGACTGATTTCCCACATCATCCGGTGCCCAGGCTATATTCAATCAGTCCCAGCTGGAGAAAACTATCTTGGATCATTTGGTGAGATGTCACCACAGATGCTACCTTGTGCCTTGTGGAAGCACTGGGGAGCTGCACACCACAAAGCTACCCTAGCACATGGGTGGAGGTGTGAGGACAGGAGCAGGAGGTTCCCTGGGGCAGGACTGCCTGCGAAGTGAGAGATGCTTGGTCCCATGGGGTTCTGATCATCTGCTTCTGGCCCTTTCCGGGGGGGAGACTTTGGTCGGTGTGTGCTGGGGATTTGGTGGTTGGTTTTGGAGACCCCCCCTGCAATCTTGGTCCAGCTCTGGGGCAACAGCACAAGAGGGATGTGGAGCTGTTGGAGTGAGGCCAGAGGAACCCACGGAGATGCTGCGAGGGCTGGAGCAGCTCTGCTCTGGAGCCAGGCTGAGAGAGCTGGGCTGGGTCAGCCTGGACAAGAGAAGGCTCCTGAAAGGGAGACCTTAGAGCAGCTCCAGTGCCTGAAGGGGCTGCAGGAAAGCTGGAGAGGGGCTTGGGACAAGGGATGTAGGGACAGGCCAAGGGGAATGGCTTTAACCTGCCCGAGGGGAGACTGAGCTGAGCTCTTAGGCAGAAGCTCTTCCCTGTGAGGGTGCTGAGGCGCTGGCACAGGGTGCCCAGAGAAGCTGTGACTGCCCCATCCCTGGCAGTGTTCAAGGGCAGGTTGGACACAGGGGCTTGGAGCAAGCTGCTCTAGTGGAAGGTGTCCCTGCCCGTGGCAGGGGTTGGAGCTGGAGGAGCTTTGAGGTCATCTTTAAGGTGCAGAGGAGAAGCCGAGCAGCCAGGCTGCTCCTGCACTCCCCTGCCTTGCAGAGCAGCTTGGGCAGAACCTCTGACATTGAACTGGGACCTTTGGCTTTTGTGGCTGGAGCCAAACCCTTCACGTCCCTGAAGGCAACCCCCAGCCCGGGTGTGGAGACAGCGACTGTGAGACTGCAGAGACAGCACACGGCAGCTTTTATTGACCTATATCCTATAATTCTGTGATTCTAAGAGAAGTTAATTCTAGAGAAGAACAAACAACAGAGCTGCTTACCCCTATCCTAACCTATAACCTATTGAAACCCCAACAACAGTAACTTACTCCTACCCTAACCTATTCCCTATCTCTACTCTATGGCTGTTCCTACCTACCTACGCCTACGTTTTGGGGCAGAGGGGCCGCTGGTGTCTCTTGGGGTGGTTGCAGCAGCCCTGAGCCTGGTGCGGGTGGAGCGGGTGGCTGCAGAGGGCTGGGTGTTGTGCTGCTCCTCTGCAGCTCCTGCACCAGGCTCAGCACCACGCCGGCGTCTCCTCTGCCTGGTGCCCTCGACGCTGGTGCCCGGCGGGGCTGCAGTGGCCGCTCTCAGCTGCTCCATGGCTCTTTCTGCCATCCTCTGGATCTTGCTGAGGTTGGGGTAATCCCGTTGGAAGTAGGGGTGGTAGAAGAAGAGCAGCTACAAAATGCAAAGGGGAGGAGTCAGTTGGCATCGGTGCAAGGAGGAGAGAGACAGAGATCCGGTAACTGGGCATCTGCATCGGAAAAGGCACCCACAGGTGTTCAAAAGGACTTTCTGGGGCATTTTAAAGCTCAGCTGTTCTGGCTGAATGCAATGAGAGGGTAGAGTTTTGGTCAGTCAGAACCACCCTTGTGTTTCCAGCTGCTGGGAGCAGAGAAGTGTAGGGTCTTCAAAAGCCTAAAATCCAATGGAGAAACCCAGACAGGTCTCGTTTTAGAGCACCTGAGTGTGGCATGGGCCTGTTGGGAATAATGGTGGTGCTGCTGTGTATCTTGTCAGCCTTGAGCAGCTGCCACAGGATGATTGAGAGTTCTTTTGTGTGCGGAGGAACCAACGTACCTGTCCCAGAGCAGGCCCTGCTGCTACTGCCCGCAGCTC